>NC_069733.1:7928509-7958509 GCF_027358585.1 Pangasianodon hypophthalmus | reverse complement strand
CCTCCCCTTCAACCGATTCAGTTTATTTACTGTTTGCTGTTTACTTGATCTTAATACTAAATTAAATTGTGATAGTTGTAGTTCTGAGGCAGTATGGTGGTGCAGTGGGTAGCATTGCCACCTCACAAGTCTACTGTCCCTGGTCCGATCCTGAGCTCAGGTTAAACTCTGTGTGTACTTTCACGTGTTCTCGCCATGTTCATGTGGGTTTTCTGATTTCCTCCCACCGCCTAGTGGGTTAATTAGCAATGCTAAATTGCCCCTAGGTTTGACTGAGTGTGTGAATGGGTATGTATGGTGCCACATGCAGGACACCACGCACACACATTCAGGGGTTACTGAACATTAATAAATGAATAATTGTAGTTTTACAAACCCGTGGAAGGAGCCTGCAGTCCCTCAATTCGGTCTTAAAAAGCTAGTACACTTTTAAGTCTTTTGAGTCCTATCCAAGTATTAAATTAGGTAAATCCAAGCTGTTTGCACTGTTGAAGTCAAATATTGGGGGGAGGGGATATGCTGGGGGTATGCTGTATGGAGTAAAACGGGGCAGAGTACAGAGTTCTGCTCTTTCAGTTCTTCTCCACTACACCAATTGAAAATGTTCTACATGCCTGGGAAAATATTTGCCTCATCCAATTTCCTCTACTCTGTACAATTGTTTAGAACAATTTCACCATCTGATTTGCTGTTCTGCATTCTAGGCCACTAGATGAAGCAGATTAACTTTGAGGATTTGAGACAGAAACCAATCTGAAACTCAACCATATGCGTGACAGTTATGTCACTTCGACCACTAAAGAAGGATTGATTCCTGACTGTTCCCTTAGAGCACGAAGTAGTTTGAAATGATATATGGGAGCACTATTAGACAAGGGTGAACACTTTTATCCTTGGGTGCTGACTGGTTATAGGAAGCAAGTAGTGTGAAATAGTCTTTATCACACCAGAGTTACTACTATCACTCCTCTGAGGTGAATGCAGATTATTGTTTCACCTCACACAGCAATGACTGCAGTGAGGCTGGGAATTTAGATGTCAATGTGACTCCATTAGTGTCTGCACAAAATCACAACAGTAATTAATTTGCTCAGTTGTTTCACAGTGAACAGCAAAACTAGACCACGAAGATAGTTAGGATAGATATGCTTGACATAAGCTCCTCACGAAGAAGCTTCCCACACAGCATACAGTTCACGTAACTGCTCTGATGTTGCACACATAAAGGTGTCACATTGTAAGCACTTATTTTGAATAGAGTGCTGTGCTTAGATATAGAGGCAGATGAAACAGACATACTAAAATATCCTATGTTGAATAAACATATACAGCATTCCGAATTCAAGTCCATAAAGAACAATATTATATCGAATACCAATTGAATAGAGCCAAACTACTCTTTTTCCGCATCCAGTACTATCACTGTGATTGCTGCTGAATTTTAATGGTAATTATGCAACGCGCCTTTGATGTTGTTCAAAGATTTTTCAGCCCCTGAGTGCAGCGTAAGCTCAATGTTCCAACTGCACCCTTTTGTTCTTCTTTTTTCTCTCAACACCCCCCTGCTATCGCTTCTCTTTTTCCGTCTTTCCCCCTTCCATTCATACACATTTCTGTACATCAGCCCAATGGCAGCTGATTAGAAGCGCACTAATGGTGATTAGACACTTCATGAATAAAATGTACCAGCTCTATCTCACAAAATAGCTCTGTGTCTAGTTTCTCTTGGTTTCTCTCATTTTGCTTTGTTTGAGTCAGTGATTTGATTATGGTGGTACTGTGTGTAGAGATGAATAATATAAAGTGTTAGTCTTTCGTTCTTTCTGGGGGAAGGGGTTATCTCTGGAATTAGGTCACATGTAAGTCCAGTCTGATGTTATACAGGAAAACTATAGGATGGTTGTAGACGCTGCCCTTTAATGCAGATCTGAGGCTTGCTGGACCCGTGGTCTGTGGAGTCTTTTGTAATGATTTAGTTAATGATTAATGCTGGTCCTGGAACAGTGGAAAAAGGCAAATTCTACCCAGACTGAGAGGGATCAGAAGGATATAAAGTCCCATTACTCAATCCTGTTTTATTTGTATAGCATTTTTAACAATAGACATTGTCACAAGCAGCTTTACTGAAACCCAGGTGTAGATCTAGATCTCTGATGAGCAAGCCAGAGGTGACGGTGGCAAGGAAAAACTTCCAGAGATGACACGAGGAGAAACATGGAGAAAAACTGGACTCAAAATGAAACCCATCTTCTTCTGGATAGTGGAATTCTAAATCTTTACCATATTATGAATATTGGGATAAGCACAAACTTTATGATTACAGCAACAAATGTCAAGTACAGATCTACAGTATGTGGGTACGATTATCAACAGAAGGTAAGACGTAAGGCGTATAACGTAAGACGTAAGATTTGGCCAAACAACAAACAATGGCTATGAAACTAATCTGGATACAAACTGGTTACTACCTTTTGACCTTCCAGACCGGTGGTGTCCAGTCTCCTTCAACATGCACCAGTGTGTCTGCAGGGTTTCATTCCAGCCATGCAAGAGCACGCTAGTTTATCAGTTAGCCTTAGTCTTTAAACAACTGATAAGCTATATCAGGTGTGCAGACATACTGGCCCTTTGGATAACCTTATTGTGTACACTAAGCAACTTTCAGAAATCCAGATGTAGATTTAGATCCCTAATGAGCAAGTCAGATGTGACAATGGCCAGAAAAACCTCCTGAGACAACACAATGAAAAACCTGGAGAGGAACCAGACTCAAAAGGGGACGATTCTCTTCTGAATTTCATATAAATATTAACTCTACAGTTGCATACTATAAGGACAACCAGTACTGTGTGTTGAAAGGATGTTCAATTGAGTGTATTGTGAATAAAAGTCCTGGGATGAGCACAAGTGTCTTTATGATTACAGCAGCAGTTCTTAAGTCTATAGTATCCTGGTGAGCTTATCCACTAAATCAAGGATGAGACTGGAGCACTTGAGACTTGGGAGTTGCAAATCTTTATCTATAATATATCTATAATATATAATATATCTATAAATATATCTAGAGCCATCCATAGCAGCAGAAGGTGATGTCTGTGAATACTGCAAGTACAATATATTATAGGAACAACAGATCCAGTAGTTGGAACTGGTGCTAAATTATAACTAATAATATATAATAACAACAGTGATTATGGTCTTCTGGTTATTCATTAAAGCATATTGCAATCAATATCCTTAGAATGGCACATGCTTTCTATAAACCTTAACATTTGGCTTTAGATATTAATGAAAATTAGGTTCCCAAAAAGATGTCTTTGGTTAAAATATTACTCAAATGAACTGAAGCCACTCTTGTTTTAGAGCAAGCAACAGGCGTAACAGTGTAGATCATGGGACCGTGACAGATTACCTTCTTCCATACTATATTTAGTCCCCACCCCCCACTCTCCCCCACCTGACCCCTGCCAAACAGCTGGCATTTCCATCTCAGCTGAGCGACTTGTATCTGCTTGTCTAATGCTCTGTAAAGCAGGACACCGATGTATGTAGCTAGGTGGGTGGGACCACTTGAGTTTCTCTGGTTCCTGCTGAAAGCAAGATGGAGGCCAAAGAGATGGTCCTCCAACTCCCGGGTCGTGCAAGTTCACCCAGTGGCTTTGGTCAGACCACAGTGCTGCGGCACAAAGAGGTTCACCATTTCTTCTTTGTCCCCTTCAGGGAGCAGCCTATCTACAGCACACGGGCGCATGTCTTCCAGATCGACCCCAATACCAAGAAGAACTGGATGCCCACCAGCAAGCATGCCGTCACCGTCTCCTACTTCTATGACAGCACCAGGAATGTGTACAGGATCATCAGCCTGGACGGGTCAAAGGTAAAATAACCTCTGCTTCGCATGTGCAGGATTCTGTTTATTCTTTTCTGGGACAGAAAGATGTCTTTGGTGTTGGTCTTGTTCTCATATTGAACTATTACTTCTTCTTCTATCTGTTACTTCTGTATCTTCTCTTCCTATGGAGAGCAGCATGCATTGGAACACTGCACACAGTGTAGTCCATGCAACAGCACAAGATATAATAAAAAAGCACAATCTCTGCCGCTATTCATTTAGTCGCATGCTTGCACAGTTATATCTGTTATATCACTCTGTCTGATTTGTTACATGCAGCTCTAGAGCATCGATACAATCCCAAAGTCGTTACATTGATTTCATATGGAGCCTATTTTGGTGCACCAATCCTGCATCATAAGCCCTTAAGGGCAGCAGCCATGATTAGTATTGGAATCACACTCCCTACTTTCAGTGTGCAGTGAGCAGAATCCTAGACATTACTGCAATGTAAGGCATCCATATTCATCACCACGTGAAAAATGCATATATTTTCTCATGCACTACATGTCTCCTGCACCACACGTCTTAGGTGAGATGAAACATTGCAATTCAGGCCACTGGCAAATGAAGCAACACAATCCTAGTATCTTACCCCTTCTTGCAGAGGGAGCTCAGACTGGTTAAAATAGCTCACACACCAATGTGTGTGTGTTTGTGTATTAGAGTTCTCTGTACCGCAGCTCTAGAGCTTCAGAGACAGAAATAACGCGTGAAGCGATCCCAGCATGCTGAACTGGTTTTAACTGCTTGGTAGAACCTATTGCCTCTACATCCAAAGCAGCGCCTAATACCACATCAAAACAATAACCACTGTTTCTTTTCGCACAAATGTCAGCAAAATTGATTTTAGCAAATTCACTTCGGCAGTGACGGCTTTAGCTGCTCTTAGCACATGTTAGGTTATAAATGCGCCTCTGGATGTTGCTGTTGTACAGCATCTGAAGTATTGCAGTAAATATATTTTATATGTGAGGTTTTTATGAGAAGCAGGGTGAGACTGGGGCAATGAAATGAGGTCAGATGTAATAAGAGCATGGTCTTAAGGCCACACTGGGGAGATGATAGTTCAGTTATGGCCGGTGGCGCATTAACAGGACAGTCCACTAATCCATTGGTTTATTTAACGCCTTGCCTGATGTCTAAGCTGTAATATGCCTCTCTTCTCATCTTACTGAAAATTTATGGATTCTACCCTGACCTTCCCTGAGCCAATAGAAGCACCACCACTGAATGCTCTTAAGCCTTGAACTACACCAAACTGACCTGGACCTATTGTACAGTGTCATGAGATTGGCACTGGTCCAGTACATGTCTTTTACATCTTCTAAAGATCTCCCTACTTAGAAATATTTGTTTTGTTAGACAATAAATTTTATTATGTTATCATTATTATATATTATACATAGTATTAGTATTATTAGTATTAGTATTAGTATTATACATAGTTTTAGTATTACAGTAACAAATGAAGTGACAATTTTGCCATTAACCTTTTTTTAATACTGCCGATTGTAACATGCATTTAAAGGCAGGATGCAAGTGCATATATTCAGCGTGTGTTTTATTAGTGACAATCCAAAATCATAGGCAATATCTATAGCCTGGGTCATTAAACAGAAAGGCAGCATCAAGGAAGAATGCCCCATAATCCGACTCGTATCCAGGCATAAGTTGGAAAAACAGGAGACAAGAACAGAAAACAAGGCTCGGTAAAGAACAAAAACACTCTACAAGACTTCGTGAGAGGAAAAGGAAATAATGGGGTATAAATCAGCAAACTAATTAAGAACAAGTGCACAAACCAATGAGAGGATAGGCTAGAGACAGAACTGAAACCAAAGCAAAGTCACATGGCTGTAACTTATAACAAAAGCATGTGACAGGAACTCAAAACAAAAAAAAAAAACGACATGAGAAGTCCTTGTCATGCATGCAAACTCGATTTTTAGATTGATTTTAGATAAGACCCCTCTATCTCTATCCAAACCTGTCAATCTAGATGACCAAAAGCAGTACTGAAAATGGTCTTAGGCCAATATAATTACTAGTTAAAATGTAAGTTTCAAATATAAAAGATTTGAAACTGTCCACAGATTCATGCAAACTCAAGCCTGAAGCAACTGTGTGGATTCTGATTAGAGCTCTCACAGTGCTTATAAGAAAATAAAAAGGAACAGTAAAGCCAAGATGTTTGACATTCAACTCCTGGAGCACCATGTATGGACATTAAAAGGCTCAAACTGTCAATCTCCCAAGATCGAACGTACTTGCTCTCAATGCTCAGACCAGTGTTTGAGTGATTAGCTGGGACACTGTGGTGCTTTTGTTAGAATGCTTTGATTTAGATTGGCTAGTGTTTGCTTGATTGATTAGCTAACATTAGTTTTGGCCATCAGTGGTACATTAAGAGTTGATGAGCTGTCAACATAAATTCTGATCTCATTCAGTTATATGTTTGACAGTATTGCTTGTCACTGAGAATATTAGTACTGGTTTATAAATGTGTTCATGAGCATGTATGTACCATACATCTATAGCTAAGACCAAAAGGAATACTCACACATTTTTTCAAATTTTTCTTTTTTCTGCTGCATATGTAATGTATGTGCCTTGTGTATACTTTACACAATCATTTTGATACGTTTTCTTGTAATTACAAAAGAACAGAAAATGTGTTTACTCAAACTTATTATTCTGTCAATAAATATTTATGTGCTTTTATGAATTTTTCAGGTGAAGGTATTTCTAATGTTCTAAATCTGTATAATTCTTCCTTTTAGAGAAGGACCACTTTTGCAGAGAGAACAATTTGTGGTTATACATTTCCACCATACTCAGTTTTGGCCTTATGGTGCGTACGGCTGAACCTCAGGGAAAGCGTCATTAACCAGAATTGCTTGCAGTGTGCTGCTCCAGTGGTAGAAAATGAGAAATAACTACTTACAGTAAAACTCCACCCTGAAACACATTAAATATGTTTACATTGAAATAACTGTGATGTGCTTAGTGATTCAGGTGCTAATTTGTTTGGTGTATTCTTGTTTTTCTGTGAGAAGTTAGTGGTTGTGTGCTGCGTTAACAGGTGAACATTGCTAGCAAGAAAAAATTTTCAGTGATCTCTGCCATACGGGATAACACTTAGATTTTGCTATTAGCTATTAAAAAGAAAAGAACACAAGCCTCTTTTCTCACTTACCATTTTCCAACAATGTTCAGTGTCATATTAATGAGAAATCCAGTGTAGAATTAGAGGAGACAACAAACGTTGGACTTAAAGTTCCAGAATGCAATGCAGCTATACAACTTGGCTTGGCTAGTTAGCGATCTACTAGATGATAAGCATGATGACATTGTACAGATGAGGAGGTAAGAGAGCTTGACAGACTGAAGGACTAAAGCACTGCTGCATCGCTCTCTTTAGGTAGAAATGAAGCGAGGACTAAATCTCACTGGGGTCACCATCAGCAGGCAGTCCATCTGCATTGTGGGTAATGTAGGAAAAGGGAAACCAGACAAAAAAATCTAACCAAAAAAAGTCAACAAAATAAATCTTGGACGTGACTAACGATCACATGTTATTTATAAAGAGTGATATGCAAGTTGTTCAGGGTGGATTCTTCCTTTAAGAACAGGATTAGTAGGACATTTTCTGATGTCTGTCACATCTTAAGATCAATGAATATGCATGTTATAGTCAGGTATTATAAAACATTTATTAATGAAATTCAATGACTGTCCTTATACTTCCATTGTAAGTGACTAGAGATTAAAGGTTTTCTTTTCTCAGTACAGAGAAACGAGTATTGCTTTAAGCTGTAAGGTACAAGCGGGGATCGTCAGTAGGAGTCATTACTCCTCCATGTGAGAAAACTCCTCCATGTGAGATGGGAGAACAGGGGATAGAGGAGAGAACTCTCCCACTTCCTACTGCTAGGATTGTATAACATTTGTTACACAAGCAAAGCTGAAGCCCACTGTCAGTTATCTTCTCTGAAATCATGTAATACAGTTGTATGGAATCTATCTCTGACTACCATGTTTTCAGATGTGTGTGGGAGTATGGAGATCTAAAGCCTTTTATATGCATACATGCATAAACATTGAGTCACTTCTCTATACGGTTTCTGATCAGGATACCTGGGAAGCTTGACTAAGGAAAACCTTACGTGCTGTTAATTGAGAATTTAGTGTAATTTTGCATTTCATGAACTCTAGCTGTTGCATTTTACTATCATTTTATCTCTGTGTTGTTTGCTCGTTGCTTTTGCATCTCTCTCTTTCTGTCTTAGCTCTCTGTACACGATCGGAGCTCCTTTCAGATTTACACCCACACAAACACATTCGCTTGCAGTAATGCTGGTCATTCCATCGCTCACATTTCAATGTCTTAGAAAGTCAGCAATGGCTTAAGATTTAGCAGAAGCTATTAAGCGTTTATAGCTGGATATTTCTGTTATCATTTGTCACGCAGTTTAAAACGTTTGGGAAAACAGACGCAGGATTTATCGTGAGATCGTTTGTATCTTTAGTGAGCACAGTATTCCAGGGAGCGCATTCTGTTGTTTGCTGTGGTGCTAGCTTTCACATGGGAGCTCCATGTTGCATAGGAAGGTGTTCTGTTACCAGATCGATACACGCACATCAATTCCTTAAGAGTATATGACCACACTCTATGGACTCCTTTGCATCCCGTTGATGATCAATCCATTCATATTAAATCAACACCACACATGATTGATGCTCTTCATATCTCAAATTGGCATCCAAGCTACGTTCTGCTGCGGGAGAGGTAGACAAGAATTATCGCTATGGTATTCTCATGACAACGCCATTCACCACACCTAAGCTCTATTCATCTACTGTTTGCAAGACCAAGGTGAGGCTTTGAGGAGAGCCTCAAAAACCACACTGGTCCCCTCGCTAAGGCTTGTTTCCCCACCTGTAATCTCATGTTTGCTTGTTCTCTGTGGGTTGTGAAGAATAACGCTCTTCTTTTGTAATTGCCCGCAGGCTATAATAAACAGCACCATCACCCCGAACATGAGCTTCACGAAGACGTCGCAGAAGTTTGGGCAGTGGGCAGATAGCCGCGCCAACACGGTGTACGGGTTGGGGTTCTCCTCAGAGCATCATCTGTCTAAGGTGGGTGGAATTCTGCACTGCTCTGGCTCGCTCAGTCTCTTTCTGTGCATCTCGGTGCTGGGGAACACCTACACACTGTGCCCTAATGAGCAGCTGTACAGTCATCAGTGCGTGGGCGGCTTCTTCTGCGTGGTCCTTTCCTCTCCCCTTTCTCTCCCTCTCTCTCTCTCTCTCTCTCTCTCTCTCTTTCAGAATTTTTCTCTCTTGGTTCCTCTCACTCAGTTTCTCTCTCTTTCTCTCTCCTCCACATTATGATTAAGTACTGTCACACATCGGGGGTGGAAAACCAGCAAGGCCTCACTATCAGGCTTATGCAAGAGAGACATCATGCCTTCACACCTTCATACACACATGCACACTATTCTTTTATGATCTCTCTTTCTCCCTTAGTCTTTTGCTTGCATTAAATAAGCATGATTCATTCTCCGTAATGTCTACTTGACCAGGTACAGTTTATTGGACCAAGTTTGCACAGGCTCAATGTTACATCTTACAATTCTTCAATCGATTCTTTCAAGAATATTCTCACTGTATGTCAGTTGGGTTAGCAGTTTAATCTCTCCACTCTCAGTCACATGTAAATCTAATATCAAATGAGTGGTGCACTAATTTAAAATGACTTTTTTAAATACACAGATAGCCTTTCTCTATTTGTACGTCCACACTAAGAGCCATATTTACTAAAGCACTAATTACAGCCGTTTTAGCAACCATTTACACTAGTGGGGTGGCCAATTTAAAAACGTGCATGCAAATAAACACAGACACACTCCTAATTAGCATAAATCCAGCACAATACAAATCAGTTTTTTTCCACATGCCTTCTTGTTAGCAAACAAATTGACAGACCTGGGGTATTCTTGCAACAATGTTTATTAAGAGGATTGTTAAATTACACACAACCTGATCATTTAAGTGTCTTATGACTGATCCAGCCTAGCTAGTGGATGAGTTTTCATACAAACTGAGCATTCTGAGTGTTTGTACCCAAAAAAAACTCTACAGTGGACTGTTGTAGTGTTCCTGATATTACACATCCATATACTGCTCATGGGCTTTGAGTGACTCAGAATACACACTTAACCACTCACCAGACGTGCCAAGATGTCTGCAAATGTAATAGGAGGTAACGTATCCAGATCATTACTCCACTCTGTTTGGGAGTTTGTGTGGCTCCACACTGTCAATAAGACAAATTTGATACATATACCATTGCTGCCTCACAGCTCCAGGGTCCCTGGTTCGATCCTGAGCTCGTGTTACTGTCTATGTGCATGTTTTTTTCTGTGTCCCTGTGGGTTTCCTCTGTGTTCTCTGGTTTCCTCCCACCTCCCCAAAACAAGCTGGTAGGTTTTATATTGCCTCTAGATGAGAATGAGTGTGTGAATGTGTGTTCTGGCTTGTGATGGCCAGGGGGTGGTTGTGCCTTGTAATAGGGATAGGTTCCCTGGGATAGGTTCTGGATCCACTGTGTGTGTGTGTGTGTGTGTGTGTGTGTATCATGTAAACAATGAACCAACTCTACCAAAATTGCGATGTGATCCTATAATGCAGCATGATGTGATGGTGATTCTCAAGCCTTTTAGATGCTAAAGCTCTTTATACTCGTTTAATGAATTGCAAGCACAGGCACGATTTATGCTGGGAACGCTGGGTCATGTCTGCTTTTTTTTTTTTAAAGTGTAGACCGTTACAAAATCAGAAGAAACCGATCCAAACACTTTCTAAAAACGTCACTGTTGGGACAGCAATATCTCAGGATGGCATCGGTAATGCCTCTAACTCTTGCATTCAGATAACCATGAAATGGTGAACGTATTTAACACAGCGATCATTATATTGTGAGTGTGAATATAAAGCAAGCTTGTTACTATAGCAACCTATTTAACCAAGTTATAAGGTCACACTCTAGTTTACTTTCTAGTTCTTTCGAGCTACAGAGAAGATTTGTATCTGTGCTAGACTGAAAAACAAAATCACAGTGAACAGTGAAGAAATGTTAAAAAGCAATGCACAACCAGTCTTGCTTTTCGGTAGTGACATGCGGACAACATGACACACTGAGAAGCACAACCTTTGCAGCATTGCTCTGATGTCGCTTGATTTTGTTCAGTGGAAAACAGTCAGCGGGGGAATGCAAGGGATTATCCTTGGCACTGACCAAAACAAAGTTATGCTAATGATCACCAGTTTTTAAATCCAAAATATGGACGTGATCATGCAAAATATAAGTAGAACTGATTAGCAGATATGGGCCTTAGTACGAACAATGTCTTTGGTCTCCCAAAACTGCTTTATTTTTTCTTATCATTCTCAATGCACACATTTCTACTGCTTCTCTTGAGAGTATTCAATGCTCACTCAGACCTTGTACATGCAAATCTGACCTCAAATATCTTCTCAGTTTGCCGACAAGTTTGCGGAGTACAAAGAAGCGGCCCGCTTAGCCAAGGAGAAGTCCCTAGAGAAGATGGAGCTGGCGAGCTCTCCCTCTCAGGTGGGGATGTTTTCATTGTAAAGATCTCTGCTTGTATAAGTCTTTTAACACACTTCATTACAACACGTTTATTCAGCTTGATTCCTTTGAGAGTAAAAATTTCCTTTTCTTAGGTTTCAATCTAAAACAACTCCCTGGAGCTTTGCACTTGGGCAAGTTGGATTAATTAACAGTTTTGTCATGCTGTTAAGTTAAAACCTACTGCTATTCTTATCAGTACCGAAGCCTGAGGCTCCTTACTGTAAATGATGTATTGTTAGTTGACAATTGGAGAGTCGTAATAAGTAATTGATGTGGCTCTGTTAATTTCAAGTTGAGGATTCGCGTGTTATCAGTAGACACAAAAATCATGAGAAGACAAATACAAGGGTTTCTTCATATTACGCTATGAGAAAAGACTACATTTTGCCAAATTGTGTGACTATTTTTGGTATATGCAGTATTTTGACTGCAGTTATGATTGTCATATTGTGCCTGTAGTATTATAAGGTTCTCATTCATTCTTAACCCAGATTGAATCTAAGGTCACTATATGTTTGTTCTGGCTAATAAGCAGAACAGAGATCATAGGACTTAAAGCTAGTGAGTTTGTGATTATGGTTCCTTACAGGAATCGCCTGCTGACATTCACTCGCCTCTGACCCCTCCTGTCTCCTCTGACCTCTGCCGAGTCAACGGCACAGGCGATGATGTCACCTTGTCAGATGCATCGCCAAATTCGGAGCTCCAATCAGATCTCTCCCCAACCACCCCGACCCTTGCGCACAGGTAACTTAACTTTTTTTCTGTGTGTGTGCACTGTAAGAGGAGCTTTTAAAGCATTTAAAGCCTACTTGATCTGGGTTCGCATTTAGCACTCATGCTTTTATTTAATCAACTCAACAACCCAATACAGTTATCTAAAAGAGCTAAATGTAGTTACATAATCGTAGATTATTATGCATTGGCTTTCAACCAAAAAAAAAAAAAAAGTGACCATCTTGGAATAAAAATACACCAATGTGCAGTGGCCCTAAATGTATGCTACATCTGCACTTCTGCTGTCTCCATATATATATATATATATATATATATATATATATATATATATATATATATGAGATCTCTGTGTCTTTTAACTCTTTCCATTATAGCACATTTTAATCAGCTTGATTCCTTAAGAGTAATATTTAAAACTAAGACTATTCCTCTGGGCTTTGCACTCCCGAGAATTGTAATAAAGTTGGATTGATGAACACTTTTAGCCATGCAATCCTTGAATAATGTTGCAGTTTCTATATTCCTTCATACATGAGGAAAATAAAATATAGGCCCTTTTTGGGATGCATACAGTATGATGCGCTCTCAATGCCAAGTAGAACTTGTTTATTAGTTTGAAGCATTCGTCATCTGTTTGTCTTCATCTGTTCCTCTTGAGTCAAACAGTTGAGTCAGCAATGCCTCAGTGGTCCACAATACAAGTGAGGGTAATTTCTTCAGCATTAAATGCATTTTTTTTAATCTTTTTTTTTCCAGAGATGTGTTTCAGACATGTCAGGTCTTCTCTTTCTGATAAACCCATTCCTGCTCCTTGTGATAAAAGCCACCGCATAGCTGCTGACATGCGCGTTTTGCTGAAACACACACAGCACACAGGGCTGTATTTCTGATGGTCCTGGATTTTCCATAATGCAGTGTTTCTATATGCATATTTCTTTTACTGGTGCAGACGGATTGCATTCCTCTAATGTTTTGTAGCTACCTGAAAGGACTCTTTCTCTCTTTAAGCCTGTCTTTGTTTAATTATTTATCTTGGTTCATATTCCTGCAGGGATAATATGTTTTATTTTCTTTGACAATACTTTGTACACTTCTTGTGACTTTGTGACTGTTGGAATGCACTTCCATATTGTAATTGGAGAATGATTATGCATATCTGTAAACATTTCTGAGAAGAGTTTTATTTTCTGTATTTATTAAATATTGCATCCTTCTTTGTTTCTGATGTTGTTGTAAATGTCTAGTTATTAGTATATCATATTTAATGTGTGTTAATTTTAGATAATCCCTTTAGACTAAGTGAAGGGCCAAATATTAAGTTGGTGAAGCTGGGAAAGTTATGCATATTCAGAGTAGGGTTATGCATCTGCTTTAGTCAGTTTTCTGGGCTCTTTACTCAGATTATGCACTTCACCTGTGTGTAGTTTACACTGCCAAGGTTGCCAGATTTTCCTTGAGTAGAAGTGTCCAAGACAGGGGCTAATACATACTGCCTTTAAAGACAGAAAAAAAAGGAAAGTACGATGTAGTCCTCAAGATTAGGAATTAAGATGCTTTCTCCTCCAAAACTGAAAAAAAGCTAAAAAAAAAATAATTAAAAAAAACTTTTCTTGGATTTTGAAAGGATGATCCTTTTAATTAATTAATATTGTCATATTTATGAACCTAATATTTGCCTCATATGGCATTCCATGTTTTTTTCTATATTTACAGCCCAAAATTTGTTGTTACATCAACCTGTCAGACAATGACACTTGAATGAGTGACACTTTGCTTGAGTATTGTCCAAGAAAACTGTCAGACTAATGCATCACTGAGACACACCTCTGTATTAGGAAAACTCTTGCCCCATGTACACAATTCTCTAACAACTTCTGTGTAGCATTTAAGTCCATAGTAACATCTGAAGTCTGAATACTAATGTGTACAATTTTGTTATAAAATCCTCACGATGCGTGCGTAACTGAACTATTAATATGGCCCTTAATTACTTCTTTTTTGAAACATCATGAAAATTACCTCATTTATCTCATGTATTATCATTTTCATCATTTTGGAAAGAAACTGAACTCACTGCTAGAGTTGTAGTTATTATGTGTATGCGTCTGGTGTGTTTGGAGTGTGTGGGTGGTGAATTCACTCTTCTCGCAGTCACTTCTGCAGCACATGAGTCAGTCAGATGGCCTGTTATGTCAGATTGTTGGAGAGAGAAAAAAGGCTGGAATGCATGATGTTTCGAGTTTAGGTTAAAGATTATACCGATTTGGCTGGGTGAATAGTGGAACATTACACTGACACTTCGAGCGCTGATGAAATCGGTGCCATATTTGTGTATTTATACAGATACATTGTACAAATAAATACACCTTAAAGCGGGTTGTGTAATATGCTGCACTGCTGAGTGAACTGGCAGTAAACTGTTATGTGGAATTGTTTATTGATTTAGTTTCTGGTTTGCTTTGGGGAATTCAGTCAGCTTGTGGAGATGAACATTTATCTCAAATGTTATTTCCTGTGAGGAGATGCTGAACATGGTTGGTTTATATCACTATATAACAGTTCTGACATTATTTATTCAGGAGGTGTAGAAAAGAAGCACAGTGTTTTATGTATGATATTGCAAAGTTTATTTCAGGAGTGTTGAACGGTTCACATATCAAATACAAATAAGTTCAAGTGCTATGTATAATTTAAAATAAGTGATTTCCTGACTAAGACAAAGAAGCAGAAAAAATCTGCACATCAACAAAGCATCTTGCCACTTGATGAATCTGGAAATTCATTTTATATATAATAATAAGCGTAGGTTTTTACAGTTTAAAGAAACGTAGCCATTCCACGGGATGTTGCTTGGTATTTGATTAAATAAACTTGTTTTGAAGCCGAGTAGTTACGTAGATAGTGAATGTCATGTGTAGTAAATACACACAGTAGCCTAGATTTGTGGGAAAAGAAATGTCCAGGTCATGTGTAGAAATCAAGATAGTAATAATCACATAAAATCAGACATTTTTAATACTGGCATATCATATATCTTCATGCCAAAGTCACCAAGTCACATGACCAATAATTAATTAATTAATTACTCCCTTAGTCCAGATTTAGTTAGAAATGGCAAAGACATGATTGCTAATCATTAATAAAATGGAATAATAACAAAATGGAGTTCACAGTTGCAGTTATATAAAAGCACCTCTATTTTGCAGCTGGTTCAGAGTCCAGCACATTTAGATGAATTTTTAACCCTAACACACCTGCTACACCTGGTGCTTGTCTGAGGAGGTGAATCAGGTGTGTCAGAGCAGCAAAATCACCAAACTGTGCTGAACTCCTGCCTTAAAGGACAATAGTCAGGCTCTTCAGCTTAGAAATATTGGCTAATTATTTCATATTGACTAACAGTGGAATCAATTAGTATAATCCCAAACTTCTACCCCTAAAGGACACCTGCAAATAATATTAAGGAAATCTTATAAATATTAAAATATGATACACAACTTACCACAATGAGGCCTGTCTAAATGGTCTTCTTTTAATGAAATGACTTTCTTCAGTTCCCTGCAGGACAGCACTCTTTCTCTCTCTCTCACACACACACAAGTGTCTCGTTGAGGCCCGACCTGCCTCGCTCGCTCGTGTGAGGAGCTTTATAAGCATGTGTGGCTCCTTGTCGTGTCCTCAGTAGGTGTCAGGATGTGGGCTGAGGATCCGTCAGTCAGAGTGGCAGTCATGAGGGAAAGGTGGCGCTGACGTCAGCACTGCAGGCACAGCATCGTGGGAGATGAAAGTGAATTAGCATCAGGGCTCGTGGGCCTGCAGTGTAGGCATTGAGCTTGCTGGAGTGCTTAGCCGTGGTGTGTGTTACGCACTGCCATGTGGGTGGGTGAGAGGGAGAAGGGAAGAGGAGATGTGCTGGGGACCGATGACAACTCAGTAACCACTCTGTAAAGTGTGAGGGATGAGAGAGGGAATTCTGTGGGCTGTAATCTGCGTTGGTGGCAGAATCTCAATATGTCTCATAGTTCTGTTTCACTGAGTGGAAGATTTTAACTTGCTACTGCATCATAACTTGCTGATGTTGTGACTTTATAATAGTATAAATCTATACTAACATTTATGGTGTTATGAGATTTGCTGAAAATTTTCTTAACCAATAGCAGTTTTATGCTATGAAAACATGAACAATCATGTCCAGCGGACAGCATGTTTGGGGTAACTGTTTTTTTTGTTTTTCATTTATGATGGTTATTATTATTCAGTTATTCATCTTAAAGCAGATTATACAGTAACTATTTTACTTACTTAGAAACTACAATGAAATAAGATAGGTATGTGTCAGTGTATGATATGATAACTGAAACATTATTATATTTATATCATTATATATTATCATTATATTATAATTAAAATTATAAATATTTTCTGAGATATCACCACTACCAGTAGTACCAACTCCATTGTTAATCAGAGTACTGCTACATTCAGTACTTAGACTTTAAAATATATTTTTGTGACGCATTTTTTTTGTTTCCCTAATTTTTATCTCATAAATTGTTAGATTATTGTAGGTAGATGCTGAATAAAATGTGTGATTGAACCAATACTTTTTCATTACTAAGCATGACTAAATATTGTGATACACTGTGTATACCTGAAACTGTCTGTACGTATCATGATATGATATTTTTGCAATATCAAACGACCCTAGTAAGTAGTTGTGAGAGTGAGGAATGTAAGCCTGGACCCGCTCATGGCTTCTGCTGGTTAAAGGGGATGTTTTATTAATGTTACATGTTATTTATACGTGCACAAAAAGCAAAGGGCAGCAGAGTGGTGCAGCAGGTAGCGTTGCTGCCTCACAGCTCCAGGATCCCTGATTTGATCCTGAGCTCGGGTATCTGTCTGTGTGGGTTTCCTTCAAGTTCTCTGGTTATCTCCTGCCTCGCAGAAACATGCCAGGAGGTGTACTATGTGTGATTGAGTGTGCATGGTGGGTGCCCTTTGATGGACTGGTATCCATGAATGACTGAGCTTGGACTGGTCTCCCTTAAACCTGATGCTTTCAATGCACTCTAGTGGATAAAGCTCACAGCTGCTTTGACAGACAGCTCAAATTAAACAGCACTTATAGTTACCCAGAACAGCATTGTAATTACATGTGGCCTTAAATAGCCTCTCTTTGCCTTTTGTACTTGACTGCTGTGAGAGTAACCATGCCTCTGAATCATCCATCTTTTTTGGTTTGTTTGTTTGTTTTCAAGTATATGATGCCAATAGGGAAAAAAATCAAATCAAAATTGGGAAGAGTAATGTTTATATATACTGTACATATATATATATATACACAATATATTGCCAGAAGTTTTGGGACACCCCTCCAAATCATTCAGTTCAGGTGTTCCAATCACTTCCATGGCCACAGATGTATAAAATCAAGCAACTAGACTGCTTCTACCAACATTTGTGAAAGAATGGGTCGCTCTCAGGAGCTCAGTGAATTCAAGTGTGGTACCGTGATAGGTTGCCACCTGTGCAATAAGTCCATTTGTGAAATTTCCTCACTACTATATATTCCAAGGTCAACTCTTAGTGGTAGCAATTGGGAACAACAGCAACTCAGCCGCAAAGTGGTAGGCCACGTAAAATCACAGAGCGGGGTCAGCACATGCTGACACGCACAGTGCGCAGAAGTCGCCAACTTTCTGCAGAGTCAATGGCTACAGACCTCCAAACTTCGTGTGGCCTTCAGATTAGCTCAAGAACAGTGCGTAGAGAGCCTCATGGAATGGGTTTCCAAGGCCGAGCAGCTGCATCCAAGCCTTACATCACCAAGTGCAATGCAAAGCGTCGGATGCAGTGGTGTAAAGCACGCTGCCACTGGACTCTAGAGCAGTGGAGATGCGTTCTCTGGAGTGACGAATCACGCTTCTCTGTCTGGCAATCCGATGGATGAGTCTGGGTTTGGCGGTTGCCAGGAGAACGGTACTTGCCTGACTGCATTGTGCCAAGTGTAAAGTTTGGTGGAGGGGGGATTATGGTGTGAGGTTGTTTATCAGGGGTTGGGCTTGGCCCCTTAGTTCCAGTGAAAGGAACTCTTAATGCTTCAGCATACCAAGACATTTTGGACAATTTCATGCTCCCAGCTTTGTGGGAACAGTTTGGGGATGGCCCCTTCCTGTTCCAACATGACTGCACACCAGTGCACAAAGCAAATGTCCATAAAGACATGGATGAGCGATTTTGGTGTTGAGGAACTGGACTGGCCTGCACAGGGTCCTGACCTCAACCCGATAGAACACCTTTGGGATGAATTAGAGCGGAGACTGCGAGCCAGGCCTCCTCATCCAATATCAGTGCCTGACCTCACAAATGCGCTTCTAGAAGAACCTTGTGGAAAGCCTTACCAGAAGAGTTGAAGCTGTTATAGCTGCAAAGGGTGAACCAACTCTATATTAAACCCTACGGATTAAGAATGGGATGTCATTAAAGTTCATGTGCATGTAAAGGCAGATGTCCAAAACTTTTGGCAATATAGTGTGTATATATATATATCATGGAGAAATTATTCAACCTATTTGATGTGGAAAACTGGTAATCATTATCGCAATCATTTATGTAACAATATTTTTTTAGCACAATGTCAATATCATCAGGACCTCTAGAAAGATTGTCCTTATATTGAAACCTTATATTTCATTAGAATCAATTATAGAGAGCCTGTAAACAATCAGTGGCTCAGATGAAACCTGCATAGTAAAAAGTACAGTACTGTGCAAAAGTCTGTAAAGCAAAGATGACAGGAGATCGCGAGTCTGTATCTCGATGATATCACAGCCATCTGTGCCCGGGAGTCTAGAGAGCAAATCTGGCCACGCTCTCAAGATTGGAGAGGTGGCATACTCTCTCTTCCCGGTCAATCACAGAGACACTAGCAAATCATGGGCATCTGCGAGTTCATGTATGTGGAAGAGGGTAGATTTCCTCCGAGTGTGTTATGTTGCCCTGCGATGCAGCATGAGCCGCAGTTTGAAAAGATGCGGCTGGTTGCCTATACGTCTTAGAGGAAGGACGTGTTATGATAGGGATGAGCAGGCTATTGGGTGGGAATTGGCAGGTGACCAAATCGGAGAGAAAATGGCAGAAAAAAAATCAAATGAAACCTTTTGACATATAAAGTATTGACTATACAGAGAAGTAACATGAATAAATTAAACCAAATCAATATTTAGCTTGAGCACCCTTCTCATTAAAACTGCATCAGTTCTCTTAGGTACATTGTTGTGCAGTTTTCTAAAGTAATCTGCTGGTATGTTTTTCAGGGCATATCAGAGAACCTGGCACAGTCCTTGTGGAGACTTTGGCTATTGCACCTGCTTCTGTTTTTGCATGTAATGCCAGACAGCCTCCATGATGTTTCAACCTGAAAAGTGGTCTATTATTTAAAATGTTACTTTCATTAATGACATACATACATTGTCAACTGCTTTAGGTTTTGTTGGTGCTGAATTATTAGCAACTCTCAGTAAAAATAAATATCCTGATGCATGTCATGCCCTGCAAAAATGTCTTCAAGTATCATGATACCATGTGTTGCCACATCACCCATCCCTTCTTTGACGTATAATTGATCTGTCTTTTTTATCCTGTTTATTGTTTTTGTCACGACAGTCCGACTACCACCAAGCACTGGGAAGCTGAATTGGCAGCGCTGAAGAGCAACAATGCCAAACTAACAGCGGCGCTGCTGGAGTCCACTGCCAACGTCAAGCAGTGGAAACAACAGCTGGCTGCTTATCAGGAGGAGGCTGAGAGGCTTCATAAAAGGGTGAGGATCAGAAAAGCATTTTCATCACAACATAGGACAATACAATTGCATAGCATAGAAGTGACTCATTTTATTAAGAATTGCACAAACAATCACAAATTCTTCACAATTTGTTTGGACTACCGCTGTGTAGCCTACTAGCTTTCAAACCAACTTAGCTCCATAAATAGTATAATCATTATCCTGATTGGCTAGTCCTGATTCTCACCACAGTATCGGTTAACAATAATGTACGTCATTATGTCTGTCACTGAAAAGGGTAGTTAAATATAGAATATTATGGGTGTTAATTCATTTTTAAATCCTTGAATGTTCAGGATCCCGCAGACGGCCTCAGTGTGAATATTCTAGTCACTCCAAGTGCAAGATAGATAAAGCAATGTCATTGCTGTGTGTTATTGTGAGTGTTGTCTGTATACATAAAACATTGATGTGATTTCAAACCTTAAATAAGACAGACTCGTTAATGATAAATTCCCTAACAGAAGTAATTTCGGAGTGATTCCTGCACAATACGAGTAAGGAATAAAACATAATGGGGTGTGCTGTTATAGGAAAATAATCAGTGACACATTATTGTGATGTGACCCAATGCAAGTCAGAGTTACTGTTACTACTGTGAAGTTGATTATTTTCCAAAAACAGAATGAAAATTGTTTTTCTATTATACCACAGCAATTTGCAATTTTTATTTATTAAAGTACATGTCATATTTTTTTTATCAGTTTAGAGTTGCATTTAATATTGTAGAACTCCATTGAAACTAGTTAGCTCTTTTTATCTTTTGTCATTTTCTCTCACTAGCCTTTCTTCTTTCTTTTTCTTAATAAGAGGAAATGATATAAAAATGTAGCTTTACATTACCAAGAAACAGCTGTTACAAAGACTGTTAGAAAACTCTGACACTGGAGACTCCTTCCGATAATGCTAAATAAAATGTCTCGTCACAGAAAACATCGTCATCATATCAACAGTTACACGTTTTTAATCTGTGTATGTGGAGCGCTTACATACATGTCCCTTCCATACAAGTGCATAAACCTGTGATCTGAATTACACCCAGAACTAGTGTCAGAGCTGCTGTTATAGAAATTGAATCAACACCTTCTGACCAATCAGAATTGAGAATTCTGTGGAATAACGGTATTTAACATATAGGTAACATCATTGGAGGTCATTAGAGGTGTTTAAACTCAAGGTTTAAACCCAGCTACACCTCTGGTCCTGACAGTGATCTTATTAATGGCTTTGTGATTTTTTTTGGCTTGCAGGTGTCAGAACTGGAGAGCCAAAGTAGTCAGGCTAATGCGATCAAGTGTCAGAAAACAGAGCTCAACAAAACCATAGAGGAGTTGGAGGCCACACTGAAGGCTAAAGAAGAGGTACGAGCTTAAACCTAAATTTTTCAGTAGCATTTTTCATTGCATGATCTATAATGGAAGCTTTTCCACTAGGAAATGGACCGTCTGAGAGAGGAAGTGGAAAAAGCAAAGCAGCTACAGTCACAGAAAGAGACGCTTGAACAGAAACTAGAGGTAAAGCCTTCTTACATTAAACACATCTCCGTTTACAAGCAGTTACATCTTATCTGGAACAGGTCTAATGAGGTTCTATATTAAAAAGCATTAGCATCTTTTGTCACATCTCACAGCACCTTTGTGTCAACCCACAATCTAGGCCACAGATGCGAGGAACAAGGACTTGGAGGAGCAGTTAGCTGATGTGGAGCAGCGCCTGGAGACGAGCCAGCTGGAACAGGAGAATTTCCGCAAGAGCCTCAAAACGCTGCTGGAGATCCTGGACAGCAAGATCTTCGAGCTGACAGAGATGAGGGACAACCTGGCCAAACTCATAGAGGACAGCTAGAACATGTTGCCTTCGCCTCTGCCTCAGAAATCATGGACTTGCGAGGTACATGGTGACAAGAACGAAACGCACAGCTCTTCTGCCCAGACCTCGTCGTGTACTTTCACACTTTTAAAGCCTTCTTGACTGGAGGACTCATATTATTATATACTCACTTATATGGTAATGATAAGCATTCAGTTGCACTTGAATTTGTACTTTTTAGGTGGATAATATTTCTTCAGTGCCACTGCTACCTACTAGGAGTTAATCGCCCATATAATGCTCCCATTCTTTTCTTATTATCAGAATATTATTAGAAATGTTTTCCTTAATTGTACGCAGGTAGTGTAGAGAAAGTAGGCAGCCTACAAAGACGAACACTGCTGCACATAGGCTCTTCCTTTCTAAGGTGCTGGTTTAGTGTGCCTGGTTATTTGCGATTAAAGGACATCTACTATGCTGCTGAGGACACTCGAATCAATCACACCCACCGGATCGTCCGTTCCGAGCCATATGTTGTAGCCAGACCGTGTCGGCTTGCCTCGTCACCTTCAAGGAAACTGCCTCAATGTTCAGTCAGAGCTTCAGGATACTCTACCATCGACTTCCTGACAAGAACAAAGACACCCTGGGAAGTCTGAACACTTAGATACAGGTGTGGCATATTGGCCTGTAATGTACAATGAGCAATATTCAAAACAGTCTTTATGTCACCTCAGTGTATTTATCAGGTATTCCAACTCTGGACTAATCTGTGGACTAGCGTGGTTTAGTAGATGTACCCCCCGATAGTTCTCCTCAGACCAATTATAGTGCTTTCAGATTGTTTTGGCCTTAGAGTATAAATTCTGCACTGGATATCGATGAGGAAACTCCTCGTTTTTTTGTTGCATTACCAAATGCAGTGTTCAACTTACAGTTTGAAATCATGTGTTATTATGAAATGTATATGCTGATGGATAAGATACATAGAGCACTGTTAATATGATTGTATTTATAGATGGGAAAGTTCAATTTTAAAATTCCCAACATTAATAAAATATTTAAAAATATCCACGAAACGATGCTTAAGTAAAGAGACAGTCTTTGTGTGGTTCATCACAGGTTTATCATGTGTGTCTCAGCCTGATAATAACAGCATGTCCCAAAGTGTTTTACTGTTATTATAACACAGTAGTTTGCCAAGGATTCCACATTTATTAATTAATGAAACACACATCATACTCTTGCTGGCGTTCTGTCCAGGGTTAATTCTTGCACCTTGTGGCTGGTGTTCCTAGCTCCAGATCCACTGCAACGCAGACAGGAAAACTCGTTTACTGAAGATGAATGAATGAAAACTTCATACTTTTTTCATTCATACTACCTTTCATGAAATGTCCATGAAAAGGAATGTGGGAAGGCATTTTACATCAGAGGCACTGGAATTTTAAAAAATTGACATAGGTTATGACATGCACTATGTCTTTGGTCATTTAGGTTCAATGGGGCTCTTGATTTTCTCTTTGCGACATTATGGCTGCTATTTGGCACTGTACCTTGAGGTCAACATTGTGTGTCTACCACAAATGCCAAGGTTAAATGTGATAGGTTAATGCTGAATTAGAAAAAAAATAGAAATAAGGCATAAAATAAAAATACCATCGCTGACATTCCAACTCAGAAACTACTTAAAATGGTTTATTTCTTGAGAAAACTTTAAGTTACAGCATCACCTCTGACTGTTACAAGCACTGATACTGGACACTCCTTCCAAAAATGCTAAAAAATTATCTCTTCACAGAAACCTTCACCAAATCGACAGCACTATATATATGTATGTATATATATGTATATATATGTATGTGTATATGTGTGTGTGTGTGTGTGTGCGTGTGTGTTGTTACTATGGGAACAATAATGGAATAGTGCATTAATATAAATCTGGCAGAGCCACTGTAATAGAAAATTAATCATCACCTTTTGATCAGTCAGAATTGAGAATTAGACAGCACTGGGGCATAAAGATTTTTAATGCATTTCTTAAACACAGATTAAGCTTAGCCTATTGGGCTTCTCAGCTGACATTCCCATTTAGTTGAAACTAGGATTTACTTGTGTACAAATCAAACTAACCCCTGAATGGTTGAAAAGTCTTTGTTAAAATAAACCCCAAAATTGTTGCTATTTCTGTTGCTTTATTTGTGAATGATTAGTGCTGAGTCGAAGGGGTTTAAGCTGCATACTATCCCAGCTTAGACACTGTGTGCCAAGAATACTGCAAAATTGCTGTTATTTTAGAGCAGTTACACACACTTACACACACACACACACACACACACACACACACACAATGAACTGCTCATCAGTGTCTTTTTGTGTTCAGGATTCGACACAAAAACAGACGTCACACTCAGAGTAATGCTATAAAATCTCAATCATAATTCATCATTATAGCTATTTTTGTACATGGAGCTGAACATTCCAGCAAATAAAGGACTCAGCAGTGCTGCACAGTGATGCGCTAGAGCCGCCCACACACTCCTTGAGTAAGGGTTTGTGGGAAATATCCATATGAAGAGGGGGACACCTTGTGGTCCGTGAGGAAGGAGCAGTGCATGAGGAGGCTTGTTTAGCATCACTGCTCCTCTAATAGAAATCAGGTTTGACTCATGATTTCTGTCATTACCCAGACCAAACAATTAAAAGGCAGACATATTCAATGTTATGCAAAGGCTTAGTAAGTCATTTTGAAAGGCGCTAAAATTGTTAGGACAGAATTTTTTTCTGGTGCTATCAGCCTTAGACACATCAGCAGTTCATGCAGTTTAAATTCCATTGAAATACTAATTACCTCTTTTGAATGACCAGCAATTTGATAGATATGTGACAATGTTCCACTGAGTTGATCACCTTTCTCGATGTTGGCAACGTAGGGCATAGCTTCACAGAGTTACTATTGTACTTAGTGGTCAAAATGGGAACTGCAACAAGCACTTATAGAGGCCCATTGTGACAGGAATCACGCTGCCCCATGCACTCTATAAATATTTTCAGTGGCAGTGGATTGCAGATTGCCACGGTACAACAAATTAATGTAGTTTACAAATACAGATCTTGTCTTATAGCAAATTGGAATTAAATCTAATTCATTTCTGCAAACAAAGGCAAAGTATAAGTGCAGACAGTGTGTCCATGAAGTACAGAAGCATTGTATTGTATGATACTTTGCAAAGATTGGGAGGGTAAAAGGGGGATTATGTTAGTATATCAGAAATGCGTGTGCACCACAGTGACCTTGTTTCCCCATGCAAAGGCTGAAAAAATGAAGAAAAATGTGTGTCCCTTTTCCAATGCCTGAAGCTATTTGAGCTAGTTTCAGGTCTTTTTGTGGTTTTTTGAAATTTATATAGTTGAGCTGGAAATGTTGGCTGTTCTGTTTGCACTTCGCACACTGCTGAACACAGTTTTGTGAAAAATAGCAAAGCTTTACATAATCAGAATTGTCTTTCTAAAGCTTGAGGAGGACCACCACCTTCCTTCGATTCACAACTGTTTAAAACCTACATCTGCGCCATTAGAGAGGAGCTTTTCAGCACAGCTTCTTAGCAACAGAAGGAACAACTAGGGGGAGCCAAAACCCAGTGCAATACCAATATCAGATTAATATTTAATCTTTCATATGTATCTGCTTTTTATAATATTAATATTACTACACACATTTTGGGGTTACACGTGAAAAATGAGTCCAGCTTATTTCTCAGATAAAAAAAAAATCAAATAGTCGAGGTCAAACATACATGGATGTGATCCGTCTAATCTAGTTCAACTTTCAGTTTTATTGAGTTAGATTTTTTTTAATGAAAAAAGTACAATTTTATGATTATTTAACAAGATTTATAGTGTAGCACCTATATAAAGGTGTGTGCTCATGAGGAATAGTTCACTTAGGTTTGTCGACGGTGGAGTGGCTGGCTGCCTTATGTCCCAGGGTGCCCTCATGCCTGTGTTAGCTTCTGGCTCTCCCTTTTAGTTATGCTGTCATAGCTAGTCTTGCCGGAGTCCCTGCTTGCACTCTGCATGCAAAGTACATCGTGCTTAACCATTAGACAAAAGCTCACCTAACAATCTCTTCCTTTCTCTCCATCTCTCTCTCACTCTCTCTCTCTCTCACTGTCTGTCGAGCTACACATGCTACTTCTGAGATGCCAGTGATGCCAGTGATCCTGACCCCTTCTGCTCCTCCTTGCTGCTTGACCCATCCTGATGCCCTACTTCTGGTTGGAGTTCTCATCGGTTGAATTCGCTCGCTGCTGCTGGGGGTGGCCCCATATGGACTGCCTGAAGAACTGTTTGGATTGCTGGGGATGGTGCCACCTGGGGGCTGTGGAGATGGCTTGGGGATCACATATGGGGAGCTGTACTGTAATGGCTTGGGACTGCGATTGCTGTAGTGGCTTTGGGGCTGCGGTTGCCACAAGCACCTTCGTACTCAGGACTCCACCAGTGGACAGTGGATAGATTTTAACCAGCCGGACTTCTTACAAAAACTGTGATGAATTTATTGGTTGCACAATTGCACTATTTGTCCATATAGTACCCAATAATAGAAGGGATTTATTTATAATCGCACTATCCGTTGCACCCAGATGAGGAAGGGTTCCCTTTTGAGCCTGGTTCCTCTCATTGTTTCTTCCTCATATCATCTCGGGGTGTTTTTCCTTGCCACCGTCGCCTCTGGCTTGCTCATTAGGGATAAATTCACAAGGATAAATTCAAATATTTACAATATATTTTTGTGAATCCATTTATTTCTGTAAAGCTGCTTTGTGACAATGTCCATTCATTAGGCTGATGTGCACTGAATTCCGACAGGTTTGCGTATTCAGAAAGTTGGACTAAAATTAAATCAAAGAAAACTGTGGCATGTCAGTTCTAAAATTTTTACGCGTTTCGTCATATCATTTGCTGTGATTTGGTAATGTTTGTCTTGAACTGGACCTCTGGCAGGTCAGGAAATCTTGGCAGTTTTAAGTTTGGCATGTGGTAAAGTGTTGAATCATGTAGTTAAAACTCTGAGCACTTAATTCCAGCACGACTCCGGTACATCATGAGGTCATAACTTTGAAAGTTGTTTTGTCTCTGTTGAATTGTTTTATATATATAAAGCTGTGTGAATGTGTGCTGAATGTTAATTACGATGTTGTTGAGCAATGATTTTGAAAGATGAGTGCTTGCTCCGTTTTACTTATTTGTTTAGGGACATTACAAGTATAGGAGTAATGCACTATCAGGAGCCACATTTCCTAAAGGAGTTACTTACGAATTCAAGTATGATACACACTTAATCTAAATATTTGTCTGCTGCCTGTAAACACATTCTGCTCTGCTTGGCCTTATGGGGTATTTTTTCCCATACACTGAGGGACCATGTTGCCATGATCTATAAACTGTTGCTCAAACTATGATCTCATCACATTCATAACTGTTCAGCACAGCAAGCACAGTTCTCAGAGCTGACAGCAGACTGGTTTCCTTCAGGTCCACTTCACATTATGGCTTTGACAAGTTACATGAACACTTTTTTACTCTTCTCCGCGGATCATAAAAAGAAAGATTTGTGCATTTTATATATATTAAACATGGGTGGATATGACATCATACTCAGGATGGTCTATGACTGACACAGATGATTCGTAATTTAATCTTTTTTTCCTGACAGAAAGGCAATCAACGTTAATGGCACTGTACGGGCAACAATTTCATTTCCTGAAAACCTCACTTGTTATTCCTTTCCCCTTGGGCATTATGAGCTATTTGCTTTAGGGTGTATGATAAACCCATTACATGTGTAATGTGTGACTTTCTTTCACATTTGATCAATGGTTCTTCAGGTGAAATCACTTTTTGATTGAACACGTGACTGAAAAGCATAACTGCAAATAATAATGTAATGTGAATCTGCTCTCATCTTAGTCAGACAATGTAATTCAATACCGATAATAATAGACTTTAAAATAATAGACTTTAAAATAGACTTTAGAATTGCGCAAATGTCGTTCTTCTTCTTTCTCCTGCTCCCGTTAGGGGTCGCCACAGTGGATCATTGGTCTACAATTTGATTTGGCACAGTTTTTATACTGTATGCCCTTCCTGACGCAACCGTACCCAATTTTATCCAGGCTTGGGACTGGCACTGTCGTGTGCAGCCCCAGTGGCTGGGGATGGTTCCCTGTTTGGGAGCCGAACCCAGGCCGTGGTGGTGAGAGCGCCGTGGCTTAAACACCAGTCCTCCAGGGACGTAGAACTGTGCAAATAATGTATATAAATTTTTAAATGTAAATGTTTGTTTTATATCTTCTGCATTAGAATGTCAGTGTAAAAAGAGACATTTATGCATATCATTATAGAAAGTAACCTACCAGCTCGGAACCTACCATTCAATTTCCTTATAAAACTGCACAACTCTACTTAGACAAATGTTTGTCTCACCAAATATGGATTTGATTTCATTTTTTGTTTACTGTTTACTGTATTTTAAAGATATTTTATGTTAAGAAACGTATAATTTGGTGGCATGGTGGTGCAGTGGGTAGCACTGCCACCTCGCAGCTCCCTCGTTCGATCCTGGGTTTCTGCTTGGGTTACTGCGTGGAGTTTTGCATGGTCTAGCTGTGTCCATGTAGGTTTCCTTTGGATTCTCTGGTTTTCTCCCACCTCGCAAAAAAACCTTGACAGTAGGCAGACTGACTACTCTAAATTGCCTAAAGTGTTAATGTGCTGTGTATTGTGTTCTGCGATGGAATCCCATTCAGGGCGTGTCCCCACCTCATGCCCAGTGTTTCCACGCTAAGCTCCAGATCCACCATGACCCTGACCAGGATAAAGTGCTTACTGAAGATGAATGAATTGTTGAACATTTCCTTTTATTATTTTTGAAAGCAACATCGCTTTGCATGGTATGTGAGGACTGAGCTGCTTTGTCCTAAGTGAGGAAAAAAACACAGTCCAAGCATTTAGCTGTTAAAGAAGCTCACATTAATACAAGAGCTGTAAGTTTCCACCAACTGACCATAAACAAGTGCAGGATAGTTTTAGGAAGAACAGAGGGCCCAGCTAATCAAGAGGGCTAGAATAAGTGCTACAAACATTACTCAAATACTATAAAAGATCCAGTTGTATTAGTGAATGTATAACTAGTGTTCAGTAGAGCGCCATGGACTTTTTGGATTTATAGAGTGAGTGCTTGTGAGTGTAAAGGTCAGTTTCAACCCCACCATCCTCATGCTTTCACGTTTGTAAGCTACCTAACACAGATACAGGTTGGAACAGGAATAGATTGTTTTAGAGTTATAAGCTTAAAAACTGACAAGAAGTCTGTGGAGAGCTTAAGAGATCAGAGAAAGTAAGGAGTGGTAGGAAGAGTGGGAGACAGAAAGATAGTGTGAACACTGATTTATCTATTTAACAGGATTATTATTACTGTTGTTGGATGTTTTTGTTGTTGTTTTTTTTGTTTTTACAATTTTACAAACTTCAGAATGTTTTAGATTTTCTTCTGCATCATTGTGTTATTATTATTATTATTATTATTAGTAATACTCCTGCATTATATTCAGAGTTCCTCGGAAAGGGTTCTGGATGCACTAAACCCTGACCTGGCTAAAATGGTTACTGAAGATTAATGAATAAATGTATGAACAAATGATGATGATGATGATGTTGATGATGATGAATCTTCAGAAACCACGTAATCCTGCTGAGGAGGGAGTGGGGTTCTTTTCTGTTTGGTTTTTTTGGGGGGGTTAAAACACACATGAGCACCATGTGTCAGGCAACTCCAGGTTCCCAGGTTTGATCCTGAGCTCAGGTTAAATTGCTCTGTGGTGTGAATGAGTGTGTGAATGTGTGTGTGTGTGTGTGTGTGTGCATGGCGTCCTGTGATGGACAAGCATCTCATGCAGGGTCTCATCCCACTGCAACCCTGACCAGGATAAACTGGTTACTGACGATGGATGGATGGTTGGATGGATGGATGGATGGATGAATGAATAA
>NC_069733.1:5291009-5511009 GCF_027358585.1 Pangasianodon hypophthalmus | reverse complement strand
TCTAGCAAACTTCAGACAGGCCTGGACATGTACTGGCTTAAGCAGGGGGACACGTCTGGCACTGCAGGATTTGAGTCCCTGGCGGTGTAGTGTGTTACTGATGGTAGCCTTTGTTACTTTGGTCCCAGCTCTCTGCAGGTCATTCACTAGGTCCCCCCGTGTGGTTCTGGGATTTTTGCTCACCGTTCTTGTGATCATTTTGACCCCACGGGGTGAGATCTTGCGTGGAGCCCCAGATCGAGGGAGATTATCAGTGGGCTTGTATGTCTTCCATTTTCTAATAATTGCTCCCACAGTTGATTTCTTCACACCAAGCTGCTTACCTATTGCAGATTCAGTCTTCCCAGCCTTGTGCAGGTCTACAATTTTGTTTCTGGTGTCCTTTGACAGCTCTTTGGTCTTGGCCATAGTGGAGTTTGGAGTGTGACTGTTTGAGGTTGTGGACAGGTGTCTTTTCTACTGATAACGAGTTCAAACAGGTGCCATTAAAACAGGTAACGAGTGGAGGACAGAGGAGCCTCTTAAAGAAGTTGCTACAGGTCTGTAAGAGCCAGAAATCTTGCTTGTTTGTAGATGATCAAATTGTTATTTTACCGAGGAATTTACCGATTAATTCATTAAAAATCCTACAATGTGATTTCCTGGATTCTTTCCCCCCATTCTGTCTCTCATAGTTGAAGTGTACCTATGATGAAAATTACAGGCCTCTCTCATCTTTTTAAGTGGGAGAACTTGCACAATTGGTGGCTGACTAAGTACTTTTTTTGCCCCACTCTATGGTCCCACAATTCACAGTGCCTGTTAGACCAAAAAACAAACCATGAGGTCCAAGGAGCTGAGGCAGACCCCCGAGATCAAATTGTATCAAAACATAGATTTGGACAAGGATAAAAATCCAAAAATTCTAAAGCTTTGACTGTTCCCAGGAGCACAGTGAGCTCCATCATGGAAAAAACCACCAGGACTGTTTGTGGAGCTGGATGTCTAGCCAAACTCAGGCTAGAAGGGCCTTGGTAAGGGAGATTACCAAGAACCAATGGCAACTCTAACAGAGCTTCAGAGGTCTTCAGGGGAGATGTGTGATCCTGCTGGAAATAGCCAGTCAGTCAGACCTTTATGGTCGAGTAGCTAGATGTAAGCCACTCCTGAGTAAAAGGCATATGGTATGCACTTAAATGACTCATTTAATTCTGTGATCTGAGAAAATTTTAATGTTTTGGGTTGAACTCCAAGTGCTACATCTGGCTGAAACCAAGTATTGCTCATCAACTGATAATACCATCCCTTTGGTGATGCATGTTGGTGGGAGCATCATGTTATGCTTATGCCTCTCAGCAACAAGGACAGTGAGATTGGTCAGAATTGATGGGAGGATGAATCCAGCCAAATACAGACAGATCTTGTAAAACCTGCTCCAGACTGCATGCAACCTCAGTATTAGGTAACCATTCGCCTTTCAGCAATGACCCAAAGCATACGGCCAATACAAAACAGTAGCTTTAGTCAGCTAGTCACCTTACTACGCTGTGCTTTAAAGAGGACATGTCGAAAGAGGAACCCCCCCCCCCACCCCCCACCCCACAAGCTAAGACGTGCATCAGTGGGAACAAGATTTTCAAGCTTGGACACTCACATGGTATGTGCATCGTGCCTTGGGTGCACAGGCCACGCTAGCATCCTCGGCTTTGTGTTAACACTGTGGCTGCTTTTCCCTCAAGAGTCTCTGGCACAGACTAGCACACCAAGCTAGCCTGATGGGTGAAGACACTATGGTGCAAGCAGCCATGCTCTCACAAGACCCAGTGGGCTAATCTTGGGAATGTGCTGTTCCCAAGGAAGCTAGCTTGGATGACGAGATGGACGACAGCCTTAGGGCTGCTTACCGTGTCATTGTAGAAGACTGGTCCAACTCAGCGGACGACTCTGTCGGCCTCAGTTCTGAAATGGACGAAGTCAACATAGAGCCTTTTGCTCCCTCCTCACAGGCTACAAAGCAGGAGTTGAAGGCAGCTCACAGGCTACAAAGCAGGAGTTGAAGGCAGCAGCACTGATGGGCCTCCACAACTGAGCGGGGACCAGCTTGATGTCTGCAAAAGGGCAGCTGCTTCGCATTCCCTGGCCAGAAATCCTCAGGGAGACCAGCACGTCTCTCTATGAGGGGAAAACAGTTGCTGAAAGCGAAATGTTCTGCAAGGCAGCTGCTGCCAGTCATTTTTCCAGAATGCCTGGTGGAAGCCACCCTTTCATGGACCATGCCATTTTCTGCAAAGGACCCCATTCAGGGAGGGTCAGCGTTCAGTTGGGTCGACAGGGAAGGCAGTGGATTCGCTCACCTACCTCAAGTGAAACACCTCGTGGCGTCCCACCTCCACCCCAAAAGTCCACCATGGCATGACTACCCTTCTCTCCAACCCCAATTGTCTCCAGTCCTCCATGACTGAGAAATGGTATAAAGCAGTGGCCACCTCTGTTAGAGCCCTCAACGCCTTGTCTTTGCTCATACCCTATCAGTCAGAACTTGTGTAGCCCCAGCCCAGCACTGTGGGATGAAGTGTCTGTGGTCACAGACCTCTGCCTGCGCCTCCACGGATGTGCAGTTCAAGCCTTCAGTAGAGCCATGGCCTTGATAGTCTCTCAGGAGAGAGCACGATGGCTCAACCTGTCGAGCCTTTCCCATAGGGAAAAATGCAATTGCTGGACGTGCCTGTGGACTAAAAAGCCTTTTTGGACCTGCAGTAGCCACAATGCGAAAGCGGTACGAGGGGAAAAAAAGGAGGGAGGGTGAAGAGCTGCAACTGTGCCTCCCCAGGAAACAAACAGCCCCCTCCTAGACAGCTCAGCATATATTCAGTCAAGCGGTGGCCCGTCCGCCGACTTTCTGTATCCCAAAGTGATAGCCTCCACTCAGGGCCCAAACAAGCCTTCAGAGCCTAAAGGCACATGGGCTAAAAAGTCCTTCAACCCCAATGTGACACAAGGAAGCCAGGCTCCCCACTCTGTCACTCACCAAGGGAAGAAGAAGCAGCGTGCCACCTAGCTCACTTGGAGGGGAGGGCAGGCCTGGCCAGGCACCTACCTTGCCCTGTTCCGAATAAGCTCTGTTCCTGAGCCAGTTCCAAGGGGCATGTTCCTTACCCTACAAATGCCATGCAGAGACAGCGTTCGTGCCTATATCTCATGACCACACAAAGAGGAGAAGAGAAGAAAACTCAGAGTGCCAGTTAGAGCCCCAGTTGAGTCTCATAAGCACACACTAGTGCCCCCTTTCAATACATATGTGACGGAGCATTCAAATATATTCATAAGTGCCCAGTGGCACAAAAAAGCGCTTATAAATCAGGTGCAAGGTCAACATGTGCACATGTACTCCCAAATAACGCAGCTAGATGGCATTCATGCCCCATCAATGGCAGTGGCAGCAACTATCTTGCTTCCTGCCCTGCAGGCCCATTTCCTGCCACTGGGGGGGCCCACCAATGCTGTTGACACACTCTACGGGCCCCTTGGCAGAGGGGACTCAAAGTTGGCAAATGTGAGTAACGTCGGATTGGGTTTTGAGGACTGTAGCCAAAGTCTATCCTCTCCATTTTGGATGCACTAAACAAATACATAAGGAAGTGCAAGTTAAGAATGCTAACACATGCTGCGCTTATTTGCCGTGCCGCCCAGGTGATTGGTTCACATTTATTGACCTGAAGGACATGTACTTTAACATATATATCCCCTTCACAGAAAGTTTCTCAGGTTTGCAGTCCAGGGCCTGACCAACAAATATTTAGTGCTCCCGTTCGGCCTCTCTCTGAGTCCGCAGGTGTTTTTGAAATGTGAGGAAGTGGCAGTCGCCGCTCAGAGAAAAAGGGGTTCATCTGGCAGCATACATAGATGATTGGCTGTTAGTGAGTCAATTGTATCAGGAAGCACAACAGCACACTAAGCTTCTCTGAGAACACCTGAGTGTGCTGGGCTTCACGATAAACGGGGGAAAAAGATCATACTGAACCCCACACAGTGTTCAGTGATATTCAGGGCATACCTATCGGCGGACAGAGTGCAGGCCATTCTGTCATGCCTGTCTCTTTTCTGCAGGGGAGAAGTGGTGGGATACAGGGTTTGCCTCAGGCTTTTAGGTCTGATGGCAGCAGCACTAGTAACTGTCCTGTTAGGCGGCTTGTACAGGTGTGGCCATTGGGAATGCACGTCAAAGGAAAAGGGATCCTGCAATTTTATGTGGTATCACGCACATGCTGCGGGCGCAGGAAAGACAAGACCAGTAGGGGGCAGTCATGTTTCATTTGAACAAATACGGCTTGCTAGTAGATACAGTAGCTCTGCCAGGACATGCACTGAATGCAGCATAAACAGTGCTGTTTCTTGTACTGAAGCCAATGATCTGCTTGTGCTTGGCCAGTGGATCTGTGAACCTCTCTCAGAATCGTTTTGCAACAAACATCAGAGGACATTAAATGTCGTCGAGCCTATATGTGGACTTCTGTGTTCACTTTAAACCAGTTTTTTCAATAGTGAAACTTTTAAATCTAAGAAAATAACAAAAGTTTTCATTGGCAAGAAAGGAGAAAATGGAATTCATTCAATGCTAAATTGAGGAAGGGCATTCGTATTTACACGTTCACACACGAATCGACTTTCTACACTGGGGAAAAAAATAAGAAAGCTCGTTGAATCCACGCTCTCATCTGAGCTGAGGATCAAACCCAGGTTGCTGACGTTCTACAACAGCCACATTACCGCTGCACTATTACACCACATGTTTTAACCATCTTAATTTAAATGCTATAGTTATAGTACCTGTACTGTGTGAATTGATGATGCTCACTTTACATAATTCAATCTTTCAATCTTGTAATTAGAAACTTGTTTAAATTAGGTTTAGCATAAGCAAGGCGTAAACCATACATAATATTTTTCTTAAATCTAACTGACCACACATTTTTTTTCAGCGCATGCTCTGGGTTCAGAGCTGAGGTTCAAATCCAGGTTGCTGGCATCCTATAACAATATTACCACTGCACTATTCTACCACACACGTTTAACCATGTTCATGTTCATACTATAGTTATAGTACCTGTACTATGTACTATCTGTACTAATTCAGTCTTGTAATTAGACACTCGTTTAAATTAAGCATAACCTGTGAAGTCGCATTTGGTGAGAAACGTGATATTTTTATGTAAACCATACATATTTTTTCTTAAAACTGACCACACATTCCATTTTTTTTTTTTAAGTGTACTGTGTGTTGAGCTACAGTATGTTGTTCCATGCACCACCTGGTGGATATTGTGTGAAGCACAACAAATGCGTGGCGAATCACGTGAAACCATATGAAAAAACACTCATTCTTAAAGGCCACATCTGTAGATGAGAAGTTTTCAACAATGGGTTGCCTCTCTCAGGCTGGATCCGCCACATGCATCGCTATGTCACTGTGCTGATAACCTGTGCGGTGTCCCTGGAAACGCCTTTCTTTTCTGTTGTCAGCAACGGTGGGTGCTATCCTGACCTGAAGGGTCAGCATGTGTTCCAACCACATAAACTGTTTAGAACTTTTAGCAGTGTTCCTGACACTGAAACACTTTCTCCCTTTCCTGAGAGGGAATCATGTATTAGTCAGGTTGGACAGCACCATGGTGGTCGCATATCTACAAGCAAGCAGGGCAGACTGTGCTCCCGCCATCTGCACCTGTGGGCACACGAACTGAATCTGTGAAGCAGCTTGCAGTTCTTGTAGCATGAGCCAGTTCTTGCAGAGCCAAGCATGTTCCTGGCATACTGAATCTGGGCTCAGACTCACTGTGCAGGGGCAACCCACAGTATGGGGACTGAAAACTCCACAACGGGGGAACGGCTCACCTATGGGTGATCTAAGGGTGAAACCCCCACTGGCCAGGGAAACACTGGCTGGCCGACATAATTAAACTACTTTGTGGCTGTTTCTCTGAAAACAGTGATGCTGATGGCATTGGCTTCAGCACAGCCTGTAAGTGACATCCACGCTTTGTCAGTAAACCCATGTCTGCAGTTTCTACGGGGTGAGGCTCTAGTCTTGCTGAAGGCTAATCTCTCTTTCATCCCCAAAGTTATTGACACGCTACTGATGTGCCAAGCGATTACATTATTTGTTTCTGGGTGGCAGGAGTGGTTAAATGCTCTCTGTCCAGTCCACGCTCTGTGGACCTCGGTTGACATGACAGCGGAGATCAGGAACTCTGACCAGCTGTTTGTGTTACAGACTGCATCTCACTTGGGTAGGCCAATCCTGAAACAGTGCATTCTGATTCCTTTTGTCACTCTGAGTGTAAAACAGTATGTTTTTAACCTGGTCATATCTCAGAAGAACTTTTGATTATTGACATCAAGCTTATCACACTCCCTTAACCTTGATGGTATTTGTTTGGGGGGTGCTACTGGAAACAAGTTTTAACCAAGCCCAGATGAGCTTAATTCTAAATCTGCATTATAGTAAAAAGTCTGATTATAAACCCTGAACTGTACTACTTGTTTCCAGCATGTAAATTGGTGTCAGATACCAAGACTGGTATGGTGAAGCAGCCAGTTTTCCTGCGTAGTATGTCCGCTCCCTCTGACCTGGAAATGATAGCAAACCAAGATCTGGAGTTCACACATGCAACACAGAGGTAAAGTGTTTTTATTTACTGTATATTCACTATATATATATATATATATATATATATATATATATATATATATATATATATATATATATATATATATAGTGCTATATATATATATATATATATATATATGTATATATATATATATATATAGTGCTATATAAAGACCTGTTTTGCCGGCAGTGTTAAAGTACACAGCAGACAGAGTAAAGGTGTAAATAAATAAATCATGTTAAACTGTATGCATAGATGCTGAATGACTTCAGTAATTTGAGTAAAATTGAAAAAAATTTATAATAATTCAGTAATAATTAATTGGTATTAATTAATTGAGGGCCCAAATTCTCTTACTGTGTTGTGTACAATTTTCTGTTCTGTAGGAGGCGCCCTCACCCTACTGGTAACAGAAGTAGCTCATTTACACTGCTGCAATCTCTGGGAGCTGAAGACAACAGCGAAAAACCAACATACAGTGTGCTGCTAGGACAACTGTTCGCCTTCATAGGGACCAGCCCCGACCATGCAGTGAGTATGATCATACTGAGTATGATCATACTGCAGCTAATTAACATTAGCTTAATTATTCTCAACAACCTGATTCTCACCAAGCTGACATTAACATTCTCACCAAGCTGAGCCATTTATCTTTGAGATAAATGCCTTCATGATGTCTTCCATGTTCTTATGTTGGACTATACTTAAATTAATTTTAATCTTTTCTAACAGTATCCTTTGTTTCTAAGTGAAGCTGCATTAGATTTTCCAATATTAGCTGATCTACAGTTTATTGCATATAGTAAGATGTGTAAGATGTCTAGTAATCATTTATGGCTAAGATGCTAAAATAACAATAGTAAACCTAATCTTGTATAGGTGTCTAGTAGAAGTTTTCTGGCAGCAGCTCAGACACGCTGGAGAAGAGGTTGTACCAGGAAGCAGGCTCTGGTCCACATGAGAGAGCTCCTCACCACTGCTGTTCGAGTTGGTGGAGTAACCCACCTGGTGGGTCCTGTCACCATGGTGCTGCAGGGCGGGCCCAGGTATGTTTGCCTTGCAAATGTAAGAGTTGTGATGCTGCAAGTTATTTGGACTTTTCATTGTTTACTTTTCAAAAACTGTTTGTTTAAAAAAACCCTTTTCCTTAAGTACTTGGTTTTGACCAAGTATTTAAGGAAAAGGGTTTTTTTAAACAAACAGTTTTTGAAAAGTAAACAATGAAAAGTCCAAACTACACACAGTATCAGATTTTCTCAATTTGTTTATTTATTTATTTGGCACATTACATTAAGATTATCAGCAAGACAAAAATCAAAACCACCAGAGCCTAATGATTAGTATATTGCAATGTCTTGCGTATGTTTTTAGCTGGCTAGCTATACCAAATGTTGATGAAAATATGAAAGGCAATTACTTTTTTTTTTTCTTTCCATTTTCTATCCACCAGGTTCTACAAATTTACAAAGAGTAATGTTTTTGATTAGAGTTGTTGCGCATCTGTTAATTTTCAGCTTATCTCTTTCTGATGCCTGCTTTCAGGATTGAGGAGCTGACCTGTGGTGGCATGGTGGGACAGGTTCAGGAAGCCTTCGGACAAACTATGACCTCTGTTGTGTCTCTATGTGCCCGCTATCCTATTGCGTGTGCCAACAGCATCGGCCTACTCTGCACCATCCCTTACACCAGGCAAGCAATCAACTTTTAAATAATTATGGAATAGGCTTGTCTGGACAATTTTGAAATTCTTTCACCTGTCTCTCTCCACTTCATTTGTAAAGAGTCAGTATTCCTATTCATTCACAGCTTTTAATACAGCAGGTGAAAAATCACTCATGTCTTTTGTATGATAACTGTAACAGCAAAGGTAAAGGTAAACATACAGTCATGGGGAAAAAGAAAGTAAACCCTCCTTCAATTTTTCTACAAAGAAATAACCTCAGGTGACAACAAAAACCACAACAGATTTCAACATGTAGTCATTTCTTTCCCAAAAAGTAAACCAACATTCATAAACCAGGTGGGGAAAAAATAAGTACACCCTTCCTACTTCTATAATCGTTAAGAGTGTAATTAGCAGCTAGATGTTACTAATGAAATGCAAAAGATTAGTTCATCATCAAGAAGTGTGACTACCTCTATAAAAGTGGAATGTTTGGCAGTTTGGTGTTCTGGAGCACTCAGGTGTGTGTCTACATCATGCCAAGAAGCAAGGACAAGCCATGACTTCAGAGAAGCAAGTGTTGCTGCTCAACAGTCCAGGAAGGGTTATAAGGCCATCTCCAAACAATTTGAAATTCAACATTCTGCAGTGAGAAGGATTGTTCACAACTGTTTTCAAGACAGTTGCCAATCTTCCCGGGAGGGTGTGTCCAAGCAAATTCAGTCCAAGGTCAGGCTGTTAAATGTTCAGAGATATAAGAGAAAACCCAAGAGCTACATCATGTGACCTGCAGGCCTCTGTAAGCACATAAAATTTGTTCATGAGAGCACAATTAGAACAAGACTGAACAAGTATGGCTTTCATGGCAGGGTGACTAGTAAAAAAAAAAAAAAAAAAAAAATTCTTCTCTCCTAAAAGAATATGGCAGCAAGTTTTAGGTTTGCAACATTGCGTCTGACCAAACCAAAATATTTCTGGAACAGTATCCTTTGGACTGAGGAGACCAAGGTGGAGATGTTTGGCCATCATGCACAGCTCCATGTTTGGCAAGAACCAAACACAGTGTATTACCACAAACACGGCATAAGAACTGTCTAGCATGATGGGGTAGGGGTGATGGTTTGAGCTTGTTTTGCACCCACAGGACCTGGCACATGAACTTCACCTTATACCACAATATTCATGAGACAAATGTAAGGTCATCTATCCAGCAGCTTAGGCTGGGCTGAAAATGGGTCATGCAACAGGACAATGATCCCAAGCACACCAGCAAATCAACATCTGAATGGTTAAAGAAGAAAAGAATCAAGGTGTTGGACTGGCCAAGTTGATGTCCAGACCTCAACCCCATCCCAAACCCAGCACTTTATTTAAATGTGCAGGAAGTAGCCTTTATAGTTGCTTGTCAGAGAGTAATGTCTAGTGTGGGAGATCAATGGAAGCCTCTTTATGCAAGAGAATTATCTCTATTAAAATCAAGCAAATACAGGTCAATGTATCAGTCAGTGTTCACAGCAGAAATCAAAATGGGGAAAATGTAAAATGCAAATATCTGCGTTTTGGCTCACATAATTTTTAGACCATTATCACACTATCACAAATGTTTCTTTTGAAACATTTAAAACTGAAGATACCTTATAAATTCAGTCAGAGTTGCTCATATGTCTCCACTAAGCATTTGGCACTTGAAGTATAGTCTTATGGCAGGAAATTGCTTTATTCTGATTGGGTCTCGAAATTGAATTATTTAAAATTTCTGTCTATTAATACTGTTATTAATACACTCTTCCAAGGTTAAATGCATAAATTTTTTTCTCCCCTCTGTAAAGATGATCAAAAACAAATGCAACATTTATTGTTAAAAAAAATTCAAGTAAAAGTATTATGATTTATTTATGCTCCAAAATTAGAGTGAACTCAAGTACTGTAACAAGATTACATGTAGTTCGTTAATTTACACCCCTGCTTAGAACGCACAAAATGACAAACCTTGAGACAGGCTACAAACAGCATTCAACTTTATTAGGTTCCACTCCTGTCAATGATGAACAGGAATCTGAGACTACAATGGGTACAGGTTAACTGAAACTGGACCATTGAATTTTGAATTCATGAATTTTCAGCTGTGTAGTTTGAGTGACCCTGTGCTCACTGTAGCCTCAGATTTCTGTTCCTGACTGGCAGAAGTGGAACCCAATATGGTGTTCTTCTGTTGTAGCCCGTCTGCTTCCAGGGTCAGTTTGTTGTTCATTCCGAGATGCTTTTCTGCTCACCATGGTTGTAAAAAGTTGTTATTTGAGTTAGTGTAGACTTCCTGTCAGCTTGAACCAGTGTGGCTAATTTCCTTTGACCTCTCTCATCAACAAGGCGCTAATGCATGCACAGATGCTGTTTGTTAGATTGTTTTTTGTTGTTTGTTTGTTTTTTTCCACCATGCTGTGTAAACTCTAGAGACTGATATGCATGAAAATCCCAAGAGGTTGTCTTATGAATTTGGCACTTTATTATTAGTATGCATGTATTGTGTAAACCATGTGCTCACATACTATACATTTGCATGTGCATAATTTTTAGTTATTGATGTGTGCAAAAGCCAGAATCACAAACAAACACTAAATGTCTGAAGCCTTGCTATCCTGTCCTGGTTCGCAGTCTACATATAAAATATTTCTTTGCATCTGTAGGAGTGAGGAGCAATGTCTGGTTCGCAGCGGCCTGGTTCAGTTGATGGACCAGCTTTGCAGTCTTAGTAGCCAGAGAGACTGCAGCTCCAATGAGAAACAAACCAAGAAGCAGAAAGTTGCCACGATGGCCTGGGCTGCATTCCAAGTGCTAGCCAATCGCTGCATTGAGTGGGAGAAAGTGGAAGGTACCTTACATTGTGTTCAATATCACTGTGATGAAAGTATACTACACAGCTGATGTAGGACTTTCAAACGTTTTCATACTGACAGGGATGCCTTTTTGTTCTTGAGTACTCATGAATATGTTGATGGTTGCCTTTGTGCACTCAATTATCTACTGTCTACTTCACAGTAAAGTTATTAGGGTTGAGCAGAGTTTTGTTATTACAAGGTATCATCTATGACATAATAAGAATGGCATTAAAAGAAAAAACTAATTACGCACATAAGGGTAGACAGACAGCTTTAGTTGTGATTTCAATTTTTTTAATTGAATTTGCTTACAGTATGCTACTGGGTTTATGCTGTGTTTCCTCTGAATACCAAACGTCCTAAACACAAAAGTTATAACCTTCTTGTTCAAACCAAAAACCATAAAACTTTAAGTTCTTTCATCCGTCCTTTCATGTAAATTGTATCTATGCTTTGTCTGTTTCCACCGCTACAGTCAGCTGCACATTATATAAAACTACACTGGGATTTTCCTTTTGCTTCTTTGGAACATTGCATGATGTATTCTGCATTAATTGTTGAAACTATGGAAAAGACTGCTAGTGTTTAATTTATTATGTTTTTAAATTATTGGTTGACTAGTAAAAGTCAACAATTATTTAACCCCTGTTTTACAGTTGCGAGAAAAAGTATGTGAACCTTATGGAGTTACCAGGGTTTTTGCATTGGTTATTCAAAAAAGTGGTCTGATCTTAATTTCATTCACAATTACAGACAAATGCAATCTGACTAAACTAACAACACACAAACGGTAGTAGTCTTTATTGATCACATTGAGTAATCATTCACAGCGCAGGCTGGAAAAAGTGAGTGAACCCTTGAATTTAGTAACTTGAAGATCTTCCTTTAGCAGCAACAAACTCCACCAAATATTTCCTGTAGCTGCTTGTAAGACTGGCACAATGATGAGGAGGAATTTTGGACCATTCCTCCCGACAAAAAAATGTTACAGTTCATCAGTATTTGTCTTGATTGAGCAGCCCTCTTCAGATGATGCCACAGCATTTCAATTAGGTTAAGATCTGACTTGGCCATTTCGAAACACGGATTTCCATTTTTCAGCCAGTTGATTTTCTTCAGTTGATTTGCTTGTGTGCTTTGGGTCATCGCCCAACCTCTCATAGGCTGGAAGTCATGAACTGTTGCCCCGACATTCTCTTGTAAAATGTCTTGATACAGTTTTGAATTAATTGTTCCCTCAATGACTGCAAGGCATCCAGGCTATGTGGCAGCAAAGCAGCTTCAAACCATGATGCTCTTTGCACCATGCTTCATAGTTGGCATGAGATTTTGGTGTTTCTGTGCAGTGCTGTTTTTCCTCCAAACGTAGTGTTGTGCATTTTTGCCAAAAAGTTCAACTTTTGTCTCATCTATCCAGAGAATATTTTCTTAAAAGCATTGTGGAACATCCAAGTTGCAAACTCCAGATGTGCTGCAATGTTTTTTTGGACAGCAGCGGTTTCCTTCATGGTGTCCTTCCATTAACACTGTTCTTGTTCAGTGTTTTTCTGATAATGGTCACATGAACAAAGACTTTGGCAGTATGTAGAGTTTTCTGCAGGTCTTTTGCTGTTATCCTTGGGTACTTTTTCACCTCTTTCAGAATTGCCGGTTGTGTTCTTGGTTTGATGTTTTGCAGGATGCCCACTCCTAGGGAGAGTAGCAACAGTTATAGACAGTTACAGACAACAGTTATATTCCTACATTTATAGACAATTCGTCTTATCGTGGATTGAGGAACACCCAGAGCTTTAGAAGCTTTTGTAGCCTTTTCCTGCTTTGCTCATCTCTATAATGCATCTTCTGAGGTCCTGATTAACAAGACTTTTGCAGTGTCCCAATTGGCCTACTATCCATCCTAAATAGTATTCAAGATAAGAATTATTGCCTCAAATTGTACTGTGTTGAAATGAGTATCCCAAAGGTATTCGGATGGTCTACTATTTCCGGTAGATTTTTGAAGTGTGGATCTGTGGACACCTTTTGAGCTCATATTGCCCACAACTCCTTGCGCAAGGGAAGAGGAGTTTTGTGACAGTTTGCTTTGCTGAATACAACCAACAAAATGTATAAAAGAATATCAAGGGAATGGTAAATTAAATTATATAATAGAAATTATATAAGGAATAATGAATGAAGAAAAGCTGAAATGCAACCATGAGTTTGTTTACGGTGACAGTGTGCGTAACTAGGCAACAACATTCTCTTCCATTACATGACGTGTTAGTATATCCCAGTACTTGCATACTCTTTTGCTATCACAATCAAAAGTATGCGTTATTAGTTCAGTCAGATTGTGTTTGGCTATAATTGTGACTAAGATTAAGATCAGACCACATTTTTATGAATGATCAATGCCAAAACCCTGGTAATTCCAAAGGTTCATAAACCTTTTCTTGCAACTGTATTATCTGTGTTAGAAAATTTGAAAATATATAATCTAATGGCAAGAAACAGATTTAATAAGTCATACCTTTGGGTATGGATTAGAATACCTTTGGGATAGGATTAGATGCTAAAAACTTACTAAAAACATGTTCTTATTTTCCCATCACCCTTGTGTAAGCGTTCCATCATATTTGTCTCTAAACTGGTTGATAGATTTCTACGTTTGGAGATAATGATTGAATCGCACTCGTTTATGAATCTTTTTTTTTTTTTTTTTTTTTAGACGTGGGTCTGACTTGCATAAAATGCAACAGATAGATGTCTATAGATTTATAATATGAAATAGTAGGTACAGTGGCCAATTTCAATATTATTTTCAGGAAGGTTGCAACGGTTGAATGAAACGAGGCAGCACGCCATATTTGAGTTGTCACAGTCACTGATAGGCTGCATGAATCTACTTTCTGGGCTTGGAATGTTAAAACATTTAAGAGCAAATCTAAAAAAAAAGCTTATATTGATGTTTTTTTCTACAGGGGGGCTTAGCCCTGCAACCCCATTTATGCCACCTGCATGTTGGAATCAGAGCACCAAGACTACAATGTTGTTTGATGTAAACTGCAGCTATCTCTATTATGTTAGTCTACAGATTGTTTTTTAAAATTTTATTTTCATCTTTTAGGCGGTTCCTCAGATGCAGTGCATTCTGGATTAGCCCGGCAGGTATCCAGTCTGTTGACTAATCACCTAGCAAGAGCTACCGAATGCTCTGGTAACCAAGCAGCTGGAAATGATGCCCTACAAGATGTACTTAGTCTACTGAATGACCTGTCTAGGTAAGTGTTGTTACCATCCGAGGTCTACTTACTTTAAAAGACATGCCAATACCACTGCCTTATACCTGGAAAGATGGCCAGTAGCTTTATGGGCTTGTGTTTCTTATGCAATTGTTATACTATACTATATGTATCTTGGCTTAGATTTAATATATAAAGTGTTGAATATTTTCTACTCACTTCACATGCCCCTAGTTTGAGCTACAGTTTGATTTATGTAAGAGTAATTTATATTGGTTAGAAAATACAGTCCCTCTGAAAGTATTGGAACGGCAAGGCCTGGAGACGTTTGGATTTGAGATCAAAAGATGACTATCTTGATGACTAACCAAGCAATTTGTAGGTGAGCAAAAGTATTTGGAACATGTAATCTTAGGTAAATTGAAGAAAATAACACAATATTTGGTTGCATATCCCTTGCCTGCAATAACTGCATCAAGCCGACGACCCACTGAAACCACCAAACTGTTGCATTCTTCTTTTGTGATGCTTTGCCAGGCTTGTACTGCAGCTTCTTTCCGCTGCGCCTTTGCTAACCTAAAGATTAGGTGGTCTTGTCACCAAAGGTGCCATGTTCTAAGTTGTTTAACACATTTGGATGTAAATATCAGGGAATGAAAGCTGAAATTCTGATCTGTCATCTCAAATTTCTGATCTTTGATCTCTGATCTTTGATCTCAAACCCAAATGTCTTCAGTGTATAGCAAAAACAAAAGAATTGGCCTTGCCATTCCAGTACTTTTGGAGGGAACTGTATGTTTACCATTTTGTTGCACTAACATATAATGATCTAAAAGGAACCATTTTGTGGTTTCACAATTTCATACCTTTTTATCACTTTCAGGAGCAATATAGGCAAAGCAATTCTGAGCCAGCCAGCCTGCGTTTCCAAGCTCCTTTCACTGCTTCTGGACCAACGTCCTTCCCCTAAATTGGTGCTGATCATCCTCCAGCTGTGTCGGGCTGCCCTTCCTCTTATGAGCGTGGAGGACTGTGGCAATGTGGCATTGCCTCCTTGGAGCTACTTCATCAGTGCCATAGACACTGAGCAAGAAGATGCCAGTGACCCGGCATCCCGCATTGCAGCACTTCTGCTGGCTAAACTTGCAGACTACGTGGTACCAGGTGAGAGCAGGGGTGAATAATAAAGGTGTGAACTATATTATTTATTAGAATTTTTTTGTCATGGAAAGACATAATGTAGCAAATACATTATCCTATTTTTGAAAGTTTTCAAGATACACAGAAAAACGTCGGTTTACAAGTTTACATACCCCTGGCAGAATTTGATGTTCACCATTTTTAGAAAATATGAGTGCTCATGTTTGTCTTATTTAGTGATAATGCTCAGATAAAGCTATTTATCATCACAGAAATTTGCACGTATTATATTGATAATAACATCAACTTACTCCTATATAAGTTAACGTGTTTGTATGTTGGGACTGCATGTTCCACTCCAGAACCTTCACATTCTTCTGCTACAGCCATTGAAGGACCTTGTGCTTTGAATTATGTTGGAAAGTCTATGTGGGCCCCATTTGTACCTTCTGGGCTGATGCATGCAAATTTTCAGAAAATCTTTAGCATTAAACTTGCCATCAGTTTTGACCAACATTCCTGTGCTGCCGTAACTTACATACCCCCAAAAAGGGTAGATATCCATACACTCCATACTTCATGGTAGGGATGGTGTGGTTGTCTTGATAGGCCTTGTTGACACTTTCTCAAACATGACATTGATGATAGTGACCATAAAGTTCTTTTTATTTTTTTGTCTATTTTCTCCAAATTCCAGAAGTCTTGAGATTTCCATAGATTTGTAGGTGCAAAAATGGCATTTTTTCTTGCTTCAAAGAAGCCTGCATTTATGGAGAAATTGCTTGCGGGTTTTTCTTTGCTTCTCGAACAGTTTTTCTGGTGGTTTTCTCAGAAATCTTTCTTGATGTACCTTGATGGTTTCTGAAGAAGCACTGGTTTTCCATTTATTTATCAGAGTTCGAATATTGCTAATTGCATTTTCAAATGTTTGGATATCTTTGTATGCCTTTTCCTTATGTATACTTTTGAATTACCTTTTTCTTGCAGATCTTTGCTTTCCCCATATGTTAATATCCAGCAAATTCAGTGCAGGCATACACCAAATGGATAAGGTTTTCCTAACAACTAAGGAGCCCACTGATTATTTGTACACATATACTGATTATAACCAAACAAGGCACATGTCTAAATTCTTAAGCTACACAGTGATCTCAGTATAGTTTAATATTTCTTAACAGACCCAGCATACAAGGGTATGTTAGATTTAGTTGAGGGTCATCTGTGTAATTTCAGTTACTGTTTTTGTTAATATAGTACATGCAAATATCTGTGATGACAAATAGCTGCTACTAAATTTGGAAGCTAAATCTTGTGAGATGCTTTTTATACTATTTTTTCTTGTTCCTTTTTCTACCTCTTTAAATGTTTGTGATGTTTATGCTCAGAGAATGTTTATATGACACAGGGCACAGCCTCCTAATTTACTTTATTTTTCTTTTGGTAAAGAATTGTTACAGTTCAATCTTTCATTACCTGACCTGGGTAATCAAAATGAAATCTAACTCCTAGTTCCATTGAAATCCTTCCGTGTAAATTTATATAAAGTTGTATAATGTTTTGTATATTATGTCTCTATAAATATTTTAAGCAGCAATGAACTGTAGAACCCCAGTGTGTGAGGGTGTGGACGAAGACTTGGGAGGCAGGTGGAATTTTTTGCCGAGCTCAGGGCTCGCATTTATTTGGTCTGTGCTTTTCAGCGCACTTTAATAAACTCAATGAAAACAGGACAACAACTGAAAACGAGTACGTCCCGGTCTCACAGAACCATCAAGTTCAAGTTCACGCTCCGTGGCGTGCATGTGTGTGCGCGCACATGTGTCTCACTCTGCCAGCTGTATCACACTCTCTCTCTCTCTTGCTGGTTACCAGAGTCAGTGAAAGCACAAAGAGATGCAAATAAGTAGACTGGCAGTAAAAACACAAAAGTGAGAATCATCACCCTTTACTTGCTGGTTCAACTTGCCTCCTATCAGTCCATAGCTGACACTCGATCATGCCCCCTGCTGGCACATGAACATTTTGTTTATTTAGTCAGTGTTACAAAATTCTATATTGTGATAATTGTTGAGATTGATCAATATAGAAAATTTATCATGATGAGATTTATGACCATATCACCAAGCTCTGGTCAGAAGGTGTCCACTGGTCAGAAGGTGTACATTGTTTTTGTGTAACTGCATGGCTTTGACAGTAGTCCTGGCTGTAACATTAACAATGGGTTTATATTAATGTGACAATTCTAATATATTATTTTTTTCTTTAGTAACATCTCATACACAGGGACTTGTATGGCTGACGTACCACATGATCTAAGACTAATAATAAACAGGATTATAAAACATGTTTAACACAGAAAAAAAGTATAATAGTTGATGTGCTGAAGACTTATTTGTTTGTTTGTTTGTCTTTTTAGTCTTGGGTGTCATTGCTTTGTAACAGTCACTCTGTATGATAGAGGAGTTTATTCTTTTTCAGTGTCTAAGTAAAATGACAAGCTAATGGTATGCATATCCACCACAATGGATTTGAAATGAATCAATCAAGATGTGATTGAAGTGTAGATTTTCAGCTTTAATTCAAGGGGTTTAACAAAAATATTGCATTAACTGTTTAGGAACTACAGCTTTTTTTTTTTTTTTATTTTTTTTTTTTATATAACATAGTCACTCCATTTTCACAGGCTCAAAAGTAACTGGACAAACTAACATAATCATAAATATTAGAATTATCTTTAATACTTGGATGCAAATCCTTTGACTGCCTGGAGTATGGATCCCATGAACATCACCAAATGCTGATTTTCCTCCCTTGAGATGCTTCGACAGGCCTTTACTGCAGCCACCTTCAGTTGCTGCTTGTTTGTGAGTCTTTCTACCATTAGTTTTGTCTTTAGAAAGTGAAAAGCATGCTCATGTGTATACATATACATACATACATATATATATGTATGTATGTATATGTATAAACCACTGACAGGTGAAGTGAATAACTTTGATTATCTTGTTACAGTGGCATGTGTCAAGAGGTGGTATATATTAGGAAGCAGTTCTTGAAGTTGATATGTTGGAAGCAGGAAAAATGGGCAAACTTAAGGATCTGAGCAACTTTCACAAGGGCCAAATTGTGATGGCTAGACGACTGGGTCAGAGCATCTCAAAAACGGCAGGTTTTGTGGGATGTTCCCAGTATGCAGTGGTTAGTACCTACCAAAACTGGTCCAAGGAAGGACAACTGGTGAACCGATGACAGGGTCATGGGTGCCCAAGCCTCATTGATGCGCATGGGGAGCGAAGACTAGCCTGTCTGGTCCAATGCCACAGAAGAGCTTCTGTAGCACAAATTGCTGAAAACATTATTGCTGACTATGATGCATGAAACATGCATGGTGAAACATGCACGGTGCATTGCAGCTTGCTGCGTATGGGGCTGTGTAGCCACAGACCTGTCAGAGTGCCCATACCGACCCCTTTCCATCACCGAAAGTGCCTACAATGGGCATGTGAGCAACAGAACTGGACCATGGAGCAAAGAAAGAAGGTGGCCTGGTCTGATGAATCGTGTTTTCTTTTACATAATGTTGACAGCTGGGTGTGTGTATGCGTCACTTATCTGGGGAAGAGAAGGCACCAGGATGTACTGTGGGAAGACAGCAAGGTGGCAGAGGCAGTGTGATGCTCTGGGCAATGCTCTGCTGGGAAATCTTGGGTCCTGGCATTCATGTCGATGTTACTTTGACAAATACCACCTACCTAAACATTGCAGACCAAGTACATGGTATTCCTTACTGGCAATGGCCTCTTTCAGCAGGGTAAGGCTCCCTGCCACACTGCAAAAATTGTTCAGGAATGGTTTGAGGAACATGACAAAGAGTTCAGGGTGTTGACTTGGGCTCCAGAGATCCCAGATCTCAATTCGACTGAGCCTCTGTGGGATGTGCTGGAAAAACAAGTCAGATCCATGGAGGCCCTACCTCAAAACTTACAGGACTTAAAGGATCTGCTGCTAATATATTGGTGCCAGATACCACACCTTCAGAGGTCTTGTGAAGTCCATGCCTTGACAGGTCAGAGCTGTTTTGGCAGCACAAGGGGGACCTACACAATATTAGGCAGGTGAATGTAATGTTATGGTTGATCGGTGTGTGTGTGTGTGTGTTTGTATGTATATGTATAGATACAGTTAGGTCCAGAAGTATTAGGACAATGACAGGGTTTTTGTGATTTTGCCTTTATACACCACCACAATGGATTTGAAATAAAACAATCAAGATGTGATCGAAGTGTAGACTTTCAGCTTTATTTTAAGAGGCTCCACAAAAATATGGCATTTACCATTTAGGAATTACAGCCATTTTAAGCAAAATACTTCCATTTTCAGGGGCTCAAAGGTATTTGGACAATTGACTGACAAGAAGATAACTGACCAGGTGCGGTCCGTTCCCTCGTTACTTCAAGACAAATGAAGCAGATAAAAGGTCTGAAGTTGATATCAGGTATTGAGTTGGCATTTGGCCGCTATTCGACTGGAGCTACCAATATGAAGTAGAAGGAGATCTCAATGCAAGTGAAGGAGGCCATCATTAGGCTGAAAAAACAACATAAATCTGTAAGAGAGATAGCAAAAACCTTAAGTGTGGCCAAATCAACAGTTGGGTACATTCGTAAAAAGAAAGAAAGCACTGGTGAGTTCAACAACATCGAAAGGCCTGGAAGACCACGGAAGACAACAAAAGTGGATGATCGCAGAATCCTTTCCTTGATGAAGAAAAACCCCTTCACAACTTCAACAGAAGTCAAGTATACTCTGGAGAAGGTAGGCGTATCATTGTCAAAATCTACAATCAAGAGACACCTTCATGAATGTAAATACAGAGGGTATACAACAAGGTGCAAACCACTGGTAACATTCAAGAACAGCAAAGCCAGATTAGACTTTGCCAGAAAACATCTAAAAAAGCCTCCCATGTTCTGGAATAAGATTCTTTAGACTGATGAAACCAAGATTAACTTGTACCAGAATGATGGGAGGAGAAAAGTATGGTGAAAGAAAGGAACAGCTCATGATTCAAAGTATACCACATCATGTGTCAAACATGGTGGAGGCAGTGTTATGGCATGGGCATGTATGGCTGCCAACGGAACGGGCTCACTGGTGTCTATTGATGATGTGACTGCTGACAGAAGTAGCGAGATGAATTCTGAGGTGTATAGGGCTATACTCTCTGCTCACATTCAGCCAAATGCTACAAAACTGATAGGACGCCACTTTACAGTGCAGGTGGATAATGACCCTAAACATACTGCGAAAACAACTCAAGACTTTTTGAAGGCAAAGAAATGGAATATTCTTCAATGGCCAAGTCAGTTGCCTGATCTCAACCCAGTAGAGCATGCTTTTCACTTACTGAAGACAAGACTGAAGGCACAAAGACCCACAAACAAGCATCAACTGAAGGTGGCTGCAGTGAAGGCCTGGCAAAGCATCTCCAGGGAGGAAACTCAGAATTTGAGTTTTGAGAACATGGGCACCAGACTTCAGGCAGTCATTGACTGCAAAGGATTTTCATCCAAGTATTAAAATTATGGTTATATTTACAATTATGTCACTTTGTCCAAATACCTTTGAGCCCCTGAAAATGGAGGTACTTTGTTGAAAATGGCTGTAATTCCTAAATGGTAAATGCCATATTTTTTAAGTCTACACCTCGATCATATCTTGATTGTTTTATTTCAAGTCCATTGTGGTGGTGTATAAAGGCAAAATCACAAAAATTGTCATTGTCCAAATACTTCTGGACCTAACTGTGTGTGTGTGTGTGTAAACAGCTCACACACACACTGCTCAAAAAAATGAGGGAACACTTAATCATTACAGTATAACACCAAGTCAATTAACAGCAAATAAACCTCTGTCCAGTTAGGAGGCATAAGTGATTGTGAATCAGTTTCACCTGCTTTGGTGCAAATGAAGGTGCCTTGGAGAGGCATGAGCAAGACAACCCCCAAAAAGGGAATGGTGGTTGCAGGTGGTGGCCACAGACAATTGCTCTCTCCTTATTTTTCCTGACTGATTTGTCTCTAGTTTTGTGTTTTGTTAGGGTCCTTGTCACTACTTGTAGCATGAGGCAGTACATGAGGCAACCCAATCAGGTTGCACAGGTAGTCCAGCTCCTTCAGGATGGCACATCCATGCATGCCATTTCAAGGAGGTTTGGTACGTCCCCCAGTACAATTTCAAGAGCATGGAGGAGATAGGCGGTTACACAAGGAGAGCTGGACAGGGCCGTAGAAGGGCAACAACCCAGCAGCAGGACAGATATCTGCTCCTTTGTGCGAGGAGGAACAGGAGGAGCACTGCCAGAGCCCTACCTCCAGAAAATGACCTCCAGCAGGCTACTGGTGTGCATGTTTCTGACCAAACTGTCAGAAACAGACTCCATGAGGGTGGCATGAGGGCCCAATGTCCTCTAGTGATGAGTGTCCTCTAGAACTGGTGCCCCGTTCTCTTCACACTGAGCATATGTGGTTCACACTGAACATATGTGACAGACGTGAAAGAGCCATTGCTGTGGGGAACGTTATGCTGCCTGCAACATCATCCAGCATGACTGGTTTGGTGATGGGTCAGTGATGGTCTGGGGAGGAATATCCCTGGAGGGTTGCACAGACCTCACGTGCTAGACAGTGGTACCCTTGCTGCTGTTAGGTCCCATGATGAAATCCTCAGAGCCATTGTCTGAACTTACGCTGGTGCAGTGGGCCCTGAGTTCCTCCTGGTGCATGACAATGCCCGGCTTCATGTGGCCAGAGTGTGTAGGCAGATTCTGGGTGACGAAGGCATTGATGAATCCAATTGAGATCGTCTGGGATGTTATGTATCGGAGCATCCAAAGCCGCCAAGTAGCACCACAGACTGTCCAGGAGCTCACTATACCCTGATCCAGGTCTGGGAGGAGATCCCCCAGGACACCATCCGCCATCTCATCAGGAGCATGCTCAGACATTGTCATCAGTGCATACAGGCACGTGGGGGCCATACACACTACTCACTTACATTATGAGTTGCTGTGATGAGATTCAAGCAAGTTGGATCAGCCTGTAATTTCAAATTTTTACTTTGATTTTCAGTGTGATTTTGAATCCAGCCCTCAATGTGCTGATGACTTTGGCTTCCATTGACCATTGTGACATCATTTTGTTCTCAACAAATTACACAATGTGTATAAGTAAAGATTTACTTAGCAGATTCTAAAAAAAATCAGTAACACAAAGTAAGGTTTTGTAGCACACAGAGTACATTTAAAAATTTCGTTTTCATACATACGTCTTTCAGCACAATGACATCACTGTCATAGTTTGCATTGATTTTTTTCCCTCCTTTCCTCTTATGCAGCAAAATGAGTGAGCCAAAATTTGTGAAGAACAGGTACTATTAAGCAATACAGTATGTTATATTAATTTTTATTTTCTCTCTAAACATCCTCATTCATCCTGCCTATTTGCTTATTTACAGCAGCACTGGTGATAGGCATCTCAACAGAGTATTGGGTCATTCCATGTCAATTCAAGCAAATTCCAAAAAAGGTGGAATGTGCTTGAATTGACATGGAATGACCCACTACTCTATTGAGATGCCTACCATCTGTGCTGCTGTGCATCAAACTCTTTAAACTGCTTTAAAATTATTCTAATCTAGGATTGATATTTGAAACTGAGAATTACTAAGTACTGCTGATCAGATATTGATGCTTTACAAAATATAACTGGTTTTATATTGAGAGGTGTTGGATTTCTTGTACAGATTTCTTCACTTTTTGTTGGATTTATTTCAATGATCCAACAAAGCTGTGCTGTTGTAAAATTTTCAGGTCAGAGCTGAGTTTACTTACTGAGATACCTGATGATGTCACCAGACAAGCTGTATCCATCTTATTCTCTGAAATATAGGCTCTTCAGTACAGTCAAAAATGTAATGTCAATAAAAAGTTATTGTGAAGCACTTTTCAGCTGCTCACAGAAAGGTCAATATTGTAGATACAGACTTAAAATTTTAAGGAGATTTATATCTACTGCTTCTACTCTTAGTTATAAAGATTCAGATTTAAGGAAATAAAAAAAAAAAAAACAATTACTACGTGTGACTATGATTTTGAAAAAGTAGAAAATTCCCTATAATATATACCTCCATTTTCCTTCTTATAGCATGTATTATGCCACATGTGCAAAGTAACTACCAGGTTTCGTTTGGAAAGAACTAATACGTTTAGAGATATAGGTATGGAAATATGGCTAAAATTTAAAAATAAATAAATAAATAAATAAAAAGCATTTTGAGAAGCATAAAATCTATTGTTGGCAAACAGTTAGGGACCTGAATATTTGCATGTGTAAACTATTATTCTAGTACTATATGCACGCCAAATTTCATTTGCAAATAGGGGTGGCAGCATTAAGAATAAAAGTCAAGATTGTGTATCTGCCTGCCAGGAGTGTTTATTCACAAATGTGCATCTAATGTTAATATATTTATTATATGTATATAAGTACAAGTACATTAGCTCAGAGTAGTAAGTGGTATCTTGGACATAATTTCATTCTAGGTTTCACAGCTTCAGTTGTTTTTTTTCCCCCTCTTTTTTTTTTTTTTTTTTGGCCAAGACATTAGCCTGTTCAAGTTTTTAGTGTTTGTTGGAGGAATCACAAATCACATTAATGAAAAGCATGCACAATGAACGTACAAGTTAACAATTTAAAAATTAATTAAATTATTATTTTTTGAGGCCCCAGCTTAGTTATGCTTTCCTGTGCATAGTGCCTGATCTGTGCTATATGAAATGGTGTGCACCTGACCTCATGGCTAGTAAGCTTACATTTTACATTAGAGCAAATCTTTCAATTACGTTACATGTTCCACTTGTTATAGCCAAGTGGCGGGTCAGCTTTCCATGAAGCACTGGATTTGGTAGTTCTTGTGAACTTTCTGGAGCCTGTTTTCAAGAGTCTCCAAGCTGCCTACTTGCTAAGGATTGTCTAGCAAAAACTTGCCCTAGCCTTACCTTGGTATTCATACCTGCCCTTGGGGCTTATTTGATTCTGTATGAAAAAGATCATTGCTGCCTGTTCGACCTGATGCAACTTGTGTGTGTTGACTTCAGTTACTTTAGTATAGGTGGACCCAGCCACCTCAGGGGAAGTTAGAAGGTGACGTAATCTCAAGTGAGGGAGATGTGCAAGTTAAAGCAGGCACCTGTCCAGGTTTTCTGGTCCAGCCAGAGGCTGTGCTTGCAGCCAGCTATTATGATAACCTGTTTGATTCTGACATTAATAAGCATATGGTCTGATATTATGAAATGGAGGATAAACAGACTGTGCAGTCTCTTAGCCTCGATGATGCTGAGGCAACAGGGTTCATAATCCAGCCATCAAAACCCATCAGGATTCAGTCCTCCACTGTGTTTAGGGACTGGTTCCAAAAACGTCAGCCCTAACACTCCGAATTTTCTGCACAGAATTGTTTTTCTTCAACACACAAACAGTGTGACTTCCTCCAACCTTTATATCCAGGGATGGGAGCATTCGCCTGGGGTAGACCACTAATGCCTCTTCCACTGGATTGCAGAGTAAATCAAACAGTGCGCATTCCACATTCGAGAACATTCCAAGCACAGACATATGAGGGAAGCCCAGGGTACTGCTGCACAGGCACTGCTGCACTGACATACTTTTGAACAGGATGCAAGATGTAGCTATCCAGTTGCCCTAGGTTTCCTTCATGCATTTGTGTGTTCTTACTGCTTAGATGTTTTGTCTAGTAAAATTATTTTTTATTATTATTTTTGGAAAACATGTTGTGGTGTTCTTTCCTCAATGTTTCTCGTAGGAAGCCAGACCCTGCTTTCCCCTGCTTCCTCTGAGCCTGATACCAGATTAATCTGGGCTAGTCCCATGGGCAATGTCAAGACAGATAAAGATGTTGGAGAAGAGGGAGAAGCAGTGGATGGCAAACTCTCCATCTTCATACACAAGAGAGAAGACCAATCTTCCCATGAAGTACTTCAGCCATTACTCAGGTAAATAGGAGGCCCTAGAGAAGATTTTATTTTGGAGACCAAGAGGAAGGTGTACAGCAAAGCCAGCTTTACCGAGACACATCATTACCCTGACAGTCACACAGTGGCATTTCACACTTTAAGCACAAAGCTCAATCAAATAAAATTTGACTCTGAGAATGTTAATGTTTAATTATACTTTCTGATGTTGAGCAGTGATTTGGAGGTCTCAGGTAATGCTTTGCCTGTTGCACCAGAATTACCTGTAAGCTGTCATTGATTCTTATCACCAAATAGATTTAATTTGCTTTGCCAGAGTAGAATTTTACAGACTTTTTATAGATTTACAATGAAACTGGTTTAAAAAAGATACACAGTGTTTGTTTTGAATGAATCTATGCCTCTCTAAATGACTGTACTATATTATTCTGATATTTTGGCATATAATTTGGGCATATCTTCTAAAATACATTGTAAAATCTCTGGTGTCCCTCAAGCCAATTTTATGTGTAATGTCTCTGCAGTAGCTCAGAGGGGCGTCCTTTTCGGCTTGGCACTGGAGCCAACATGGACAAGGTGGTGAAAATGGACAGAGACATGACTAAGGTCAATTCTGCCTGCATGATTACAGTTGCTATATTTAACAGTGAACTATTCATGTGTTAGAACAATCAATGCTACTAAATTGCTTTTGTTTTCCTGTAATCAGACATGCAAAGCTTAATTCATTAAAATACTGTTATTGGCTTTTTACATATGAGCAACATGGACTTTTATGGACTCCACATGTCATCTTTTTCTCCCTAAAGACTGGGTGCTGTGAAGTGGTCACAGAAGAGGCATCCGCAGCCCTGCGTAAGGCTATTAAGTGGGCTCAGTCAGGCCTCATTGTGAGTGTGGGGCCTCCAGTGGAAACTCTAATTCAGGAGACTTCAGGGGGAAGCGCCACTGGAGACAAGAAGAAAAGTGCCCAGAGTGCAGTATGCAGAGACAGGAATGCAGAACTGTCCAGGTAGAAAACATTTTCATAAAGTACAAGTTCACGGCCTGCTCAGATGGAAGATTTGGGCTACTGTTTGATGATGAACGGTTGAGGGTGAAATAATTTCTCAATAAAAAATAATAATAATAATAATAAATAAATAAATTTCCTGCACTCACACCTACTTTTATAGCAGCCCCGTTTGATACCTTTATGACAGCTGTGCATTATGCTTTCACATGCACAGGCATGCACTCATCAGTATCATACCACACTACAGGAATATTTAGGTTTATGAAACACTTTCTCTAATATAAGTACACAAACCAAAAAAAGGTAACTTGATGATAAATCAGCAATCTTTACTTTGTTTCATTACTTAAAAAACCATGTTTTGTGATGAGCCTTAAGAGCAGTTTACTCATACTTTAGAGTGTCCGCAACAGAATATGTTCCTCTACTGTGCAAAGCATATAATCCTTGGAGCCATATCTATTGCACTATTGCTTTCTCTCAGGTCTGACCCAGTCCGTCCATTTATCAGTGGTCATGTAGCAAACAGCATGGCTGCTGAAGTCATTGCTTTGCTGCACAGTCTTCTTACAGCACCAGAGTCAAACACTGCGCAGATATGGACAACTACAGCAGAAAAGGTTGGCACTCAGCTTAATATACAATATAGTTTATTCTAATAGAGCCATTAGATGTGATTTCTAAATCATTTTTTATATTTTCTGTTTAAAAAAATTATTTTATTTGTTTAACGGTTTTGTGCAAACAAACAAACATCTTTCTCCTTTACTCATGCCTGGTCTTGCATACACTCTGTCACATGAAACAGGTACTGTCCAGAGCCCTGATGTATATACCTCAGTTGGGTAAATATGCAGAGAGCATCTTAGAGAGTGGAACAAGCAGTGGCAGAAAGCTGGCCAAGCTGCAAGCAATCAGCCGACAGGCTGTGGCAGCTTTGTGTGCCCTGGGTGGCTTCAAAGAGGCCATCAAAATTGGATCGGAGGTCCAGGTTAGACATCAGAATGGCACATAAAATAGCTCAGAACTTCAGAGGCTTTTCCTTACTTCCTTAACTTTTTGTAATAATAATATTATTGTAATAATTTTATAAAGTTTTTTTTTTTCACCTTTTCTACAATCTAGCCCTTATTTATCTCTTATAGGTAGTAGGTAAGGGTTTGCAGGACAGTGTCGGAGTGGTCATTTCCATTAATGAGCAGGAAGGCATTGCTACAGTCAAGTTCCCCTCCTGTGATTATCGCCGTGACTGTAAGGCGTCTGACATCTTGACTGTACCCATCTCCCGCCTCTCAACACTACGGTCAGAGGTAAGACATGAACACAGAGACCAGCACAAGTAAATGATAGAGTGATGGAGTTTTATACATGGTAAACAGGAAATTACTTAGGGCTGTCATGGTAACTGTGAGAGAGAGAGAAACCTGGGTTCTGAGAAGTTGCAGTCAACAGAATTATTTGGAGAAATAAATTGGAGAACACTTGTAGAGAGACCTGGGACTACTGCTCAAGCTCCATGATTCTGCATGTGGATTGCCCTCTTCAATTAAGACCGCAAGGTTTCAGAAGGGTTCAAATCAGGACATTTAAAAAATGCCATTACAAAACTGCGTTCCTGCAACCAGTTCTGTGTTGATTTTGTGTTCCTGAAACCAGTTTTTAAAAAAATCTATAGCCAAGTTTTAAAAGAGGCTGTCAGGTTTGGGTTTAAAATATCCTGGTACAGTGCAGAATTGGTGATGTTATCAATCTTTACAAAGGCCCAGGACTATTAGCTGCAAATGTCGTAGTAAGTAATGAAGATCAGAGATCACTCCGGAGAGCAGAAGTTCAAGGCCATAGACTTTATTCTGTCCAGAATCAAGTCGAGCAGTTCTCTGCAGAGAAAAAGCTTGCCAACTCTTCATTCTTACATACACTTACCTGAACAATCTTCCACATCCTGTTTTTAACAAGACACATACTCTCATCTTCCATAATCTTCCACATCCTGTTTTTAACAAGACATAATGTTAACCCCAAATGCTTATCTTGTTGTTTAAGGATGCCTTACTCACTTAAATTTACAGGTTGTTCCTGTTTCCCACTTTACGCAGGATTCTCATGCCTATGTAAGGTCATATAGGTCATTTTTAGGCCTCGGTTTCTTAGCATTCACTTCCTGTTCCATGCACAGAGTTCTAGTCAGCAACCCTTTTACTGAGATAATGGGTACAATGATACATTTTGCACTATACCAGTTCCATACATCTATAACATTGAGGATTAAACATTATCAAATATGAGTACACATTAACATTGGTTAACATTTTGTGGTTAAAACATTCTATACCAATAGCCCCAAAACACTGGTGACCCACTATATTTTGCAGTGGATGTAGTAGCATTTCATTGTAAGCAATCCCCATTTTTCCCCAAAAATGCCAATAATATGCATGGCAAGAAAGTTAGATTTTGGTCACATTGTAATCTTTGGGTTCTTTTGGCATCATTTTCAATTGTTCTAGATTTTTGAAGTTTTTTGTGGCTCAGAGTGTACGTAAAGAAATTTGTAACTTCCAAACTGAAATCCCAAGCCTCTTTTAATCTTGCATAATGCCTCATTTAACCTTTATTCTCTAATGATGTTTTCTACATAAAGGTCTTATCTACAAATAATTCTAATGTCTCTCTCTGTCCCAGGCTTTGCCACTCTATAAGCTGTCCATCACTGAGAAGGTAGTGCAGGCAGTGCAGTCCATGCTGCTACCACAGGAGGGCAGTCTTTCCATCCACACCTGCCTACCAGCCTCTGGAGATGGCTCCAGCCCTGTCATGGCTGCAGTGCGACTGCTGGCTGAGATAAGGACTAGGTCAGAAAGCACCATTCAGTTGAAACTTTTAATTCAATTAAATGTTTATTTGTATAGCAGTTGAATATTCAGTTTAACATTGAATATTGTCATAACGCCATTGGATATTGTCACAACAGCATCCAAACATCCCAGTTTCCCAGAACTTGCTAAGCCCCTGAGTCCCTGAGATCTGCACCTTTACCTACAAGAAAAAGGATTTTAACAAAAGGCTTGACTAAACAAATAGGTTTTCAGCCTAGACCTAAAGATTGAGTCCATGTCTAAGTCCTGAACATTAATTGCAAGGCTGTAACTGTAAATTACCAGACCTGCCTGACGTTACACATTTTGCAGTGGAGCGCCTCAGTTTAACGCTGGAGTATGCTAGTACAAGTTATACTCAAAAATACGCCAAAACAGCAGTGTTTTTCTCCCCAGTGAAATGGGAGATGAGCTCCTAGACATAAAAATCTGGAATGATCTGCACATATGTTTCGAACTACAGATGTCCTGGAAATAACCAGGTGCCTCGTGATAAACAAAGCTGCGTATTTTAGGGAACAAACCAACTTTACATTCTATTATTTTAGGAAAAGTTATTTTGTAAGCTTTTGTTATTCTCCTAAGCATTTGTAAGCTTATAACTGAAGCTTTTCTGCCTTTTCACAAAAAAAAGTTCCTATTTTTCCTTGCATGGGATGCTGCACTGAACAGGCCTTCACTAATGGGGTAGACAACTACATATCTTCTTTCCTACGAGCCCTTTTTCCCCTGTAAGACATTCTCTGCTATTTACATCACCAGCTAATGTTTACATTAAATTCAGTTGAGCCTGGATTATTTGGTGTGCAAAAATTGCTTATTCACCAGATCAGATAAATGACCTTTTTTTAATCACTGATCAAGCACACAATGCAATTCAGGGTAGTCAGTATTACTCATATTAATGTTTGTGTGTGTGTGTGTGTGTGTGTGTGTGTGTGTGTGTCTTCCTTGACAGAGCATGTTTGGTTATGGCTCAGTTGCTGGAGGACAGTTCATTCTGTGAGGAGTTCATCCAGCAATGTCCTGCTGCTGTAGAAGTTCTAAACTTAGTTGCACAGGAGTGTAGCCCTGGTATGTGTCAGTTGATACTTCCTTTCTGTTCAGTGTAAAAAAAATTAAAAAAAAATTGTTTGATTTTGCACATAGATGTTACATGAATCATTTAGTAAAGTTTAAGGGCGAAGAAAGAAATATAAAAAATTTTTAAAAAAAAGGCAATAAGCCCCAAGAGGGCATGAGTTACAGTGATTTTAGCACAGGAAAGGGTCTTAGTAGGCATGACATCCAAGTAATGTATGTAAAATTATATGTAAAAAATCCACTGTAGAATTTTGCAGTACAATGTCATATTGTAACATAAAAAGATATAAGGAAGGTCAGAGGTTTTCAGCCTTTTAGGACATAAATACCATACCGACAGCCAGAATTCTGACAGTGTGGTTGAGTCAAACAGTGCCTTCAAAGAGTGGTCACTTGAAAGGTCCAGCAGGGCATCCTGTTGATCTGACGACACGTGACTCCCAACGATAAATGGGTTACGAACCCAGCCGTACTGGTTCCAACTTTGCTGCTCAGGAAAATACTTCATTGCATGCAGAGCTTGCATGCAAATGAAGAGTGAAAGTATTGTAACAGATAGTCTTGAAGTAAATAACACATAATATCTGGTTGCTTGTGCCTTGTTTGCAATCACTACCTCAAGCTGGCGACTCAGTGGCATCACCAAACTGTTGTATTCTTCTTTTGTGCTGCTTTTCACAGGCTTGTTCAGTTTTTGTTTGTTTTGGAGGTTTCTCCGTTCAGTCTCCTCTTCAGGAGGTGAAATGCATGCTCAATTAGGTTAAAGTCTGGTGATTGACTTGGTCAGTCTAAAGCATCCACTTTTTCCCCCTGATGAAATCCTTTGTGGTGTTGGCAGTGTGTTTTGGGTCATTGTTTTGCTGCATGATGAATTTCCTCCCAATTAGATTGTATACATTTCTCTGTAAATTGCCAGACAGAATGTTTCTGTAGACTTCTGAATTCCTTCTGCTACTACCATCATGAGCTGCATCATCAATAAAGATTAGCGATTAGCACATTCTAGAAGCAGCCATGCAAGCTCAAGCCATGACAATACTTCCACCGTGCTTGCCTGGTGATTTGGTATGTTTTGGATCATGGGATTAATCTTGGTTCCAAAGCTTTTTTGGCTCATCTCTGTATTTCTTTGCAAATGCAAATCTGACATTCCGATTCTCTGATGAGTGGTTTGCATCTTGTGGTATGGCCTGTATATTTCTGCTCTTGAAGTCTTCTTCAAATGGTGGATTATGATAACGTCACCCTTGCTCTGTGGAGGTTGTTGGTGACTGCTGCTGTTTTTTTTTTTTTTTTTTTTTTTTCCACAGCTCTCACAATGATTCTGTCATCAACTGCTTTTGTTTGCCTTGGCCAACCTGTTCAGTGTCTGGTTGTTAGTACACCAGTGGTTTATTTCTTTTTCAGGATGTTCCACATTGTTGTATTGGCTATGCTCAATGCTTGTGCAGTGGCTCTGAGTTTGAGTTTCCCTCTTTTCTCAGCTTTGAAACTGCTGGCTTTTCTCCAATAGACAGCCTCTGGTCTTCATGTTGGTTTATCCTTTTAAACAACAAATGCAGTCTTTACAGGCAAAACCCAGGGCACAAACCAAGAGTAGACATTCAGGGCTATTAATTGTTTAAACCGTCAATCTAACAGGGCACATCTGTGCAACAAGAAACACCTGTCAGTCACATGTTCTAATATTTTTTGATCACTTGAAAAATGGGTGGGTTCAAACAAAATGAACAAACCTCAAGATTCTGGAACAGTATCCTTTGGACTGATGAGACCAAGATGGAGATGTTTGGTCATCATGCACAGCAAACACCTCACCACAGCAAACATATCACCACAAACATCTCATACCTACTGGCATGATGGAGGAGGGGTGATTTGGGCTTGTTTTGCAGCCACAGGACCTGGGAAACTTGCAGTCATTGAGACAACGATGAGCTCCACTTTATACAAGAATATTCTTGAGACGAATGTAAGGCCATCAGTTCTGCAGCTTAAGGTGGGCCGAAATTGGGTCATGCAACAGGAGAATGATCCCAAGCACACCAGCAAATCAACATCTGAATGGCTAAAGAAGAAAAAATCAAGGTGTTTGAATGGCCAAGTAAAAGTTCAGACCTCAACCCTGTTGAGATGCTGTGGTGGCATCTTAAGAGAGCTGTACATAAATTATTGCCCTCGATCATCAATCAACTGAAGCAATGTTGTAAAGAGGAGTGGGCCAAAATTTCTCCAAAATGATATGAGACACTGATAAACTCCTACAGTTCTACATGTTACTAAATTTTAGACTGTACTTAATTCTACCCACCTAGTTTCTGAATTTTGGTTTATTTTTTGGGAAAAATGACTACATATTTAAATTTATTGTGGTGTTTTTTTTTTTGTTACCTGAGGTTATTTGTTTGCTTATAGAACTTGAAGACCATATAGTTGTTATTTAGGCATATATAAAAACACAGAATTAAAGGAGGGTGTGCTTTCTTTTTAAAAAATATATGTACTTTCAGGAGCAAAGCTACAGTTTTTCCATACAGGCTTTGTTTTTTTAAGCTTCATTTCCAACTTTTGCTCTGCTCTTATCTACAAGTTTGATGCTCTTTTGCATCTTTATCCTTCCAAACCATTATCTGAATTTCCTGACAGCAATCAATATGAAGTAAAACCAGCTATTGTGGATGTGTCCTCCTTTATTGCTTTTTACATTTTTGTTTCCCTCTGTTACCTCTTTCCACCTCTCTCTCCCTACAGCATTTTTCTCTGCCAGGACCCAAATGTCATCTAGTAAAAAGGTCCTGCTATAGAGACTATTCTTAACATTCCTTGCACTTACGTTCATAATAAACCAGACTGAAAAAAATTAGAAAATAGAAATGTCTCACAAATTTAAAAATCTTGAGAAGGGGTCTGAAATATTTTCATGTTTAGCAAAACTTTGGCTAAATTTTAGACAATAGATGTATCAGTGGTTAAATTTTTTTTTGGCCAGAGTATCTTTTTAGGATGAAACCTTCAGTGTGTTACCACTTAGGTTGGCTTTTGACAATTTTGCACTTTTGTGTGTATATGTAGGTGAGCGACTAGGCATAGTGGAGGCTCAGTGTGAAAGACTAAGAATGTTGTATCGTGACTGCGCTCGTCCACCTCCTCCTCCTCCTCCACTCCAGATTGACAGAAGACAGGTGGGAGTCTCCTGTTCATTAGGCTAGAAATACAGCATTATAAGTATAAAGAAATTAAGGTTTTAGTATAATTAATATAGTTAATTGATAAAACTTAATTAATAAATTTACTAATTGATAAAGTTACTAAAACTTTTAATAGAATCTTTTAGTGATATAATCTTTTAGTATTAGTAGAAAGAAAGAATCAATCAGATCTCTAAATGTGGAGCACAGGAATTTGTCATTTGTTAAATTTTAAATGTTATAAATGTTTGTCTTGTCGGTATCTTCCCCTTTCAGCCCAAGCAAATCACATGGTGTCCATCGCGTGTCTTCCCACCAGTGCGTGCGTGTATGTTCTCATCTCACCAGACCTCTGTGACATTTCTAGCAGACCCCAGTGCTGGGGGTGGCCTGCCTAGGGGCACTTTTATCTATGCTACTTCACCAGTTCCTGTTCAGGTAGCAATTTTGAAGCAGACACTGATAAATGAACAACACAGCATTATACAGTACATAAAGCATAGCCTTTTTTTTTTTTACAGACTGTTTTTGTGAAGTTATGGCATTATGAAATAAATTTTTATAATAATAAATTTTCATGCATTTCTAAGATAATAGCAGACATTTTTAGTTTGAAATGAGCTCTAGTTTTTCATTATTTTTGTCTGTTTTTCAGGCTCCATCATTTTACTGGGAATTAGAGATAGTGTCCTATGGAGATTCTGAGGATGACAGTGGCCCAATTGTGTCTTTTGGCTTTACCACAGAAGCAGAAAAGAGAGATGGTGCATGGACCAATCCTGTTGGCACTTGTCTCTTTCACAAGTACTCTTCTTTTATCTCATTTTCTTTGTTTCCCAGAATTGCTGATTGCTAAACATATGTTCTCATTTTCTCACACAGTATTAGATTCTTTGCTATTTTTTTTTTTTTTTATTATTATTATTATTTTTTTTTTTAAACAAATTTTCTGTTTTCTCTCTCCCCCACCCCCAGTAATGGGAGGGCTGTACACTACAATGGCTCCAGTTTGCTCCAATGGAAGAGCGTAAGGCTAGATGTGGCTCTGCTTCCTGGTGAGATGGAATGTTTGTCTATTTTGATTTAAAAAATCAGTCTGTCTTGTTGTCTTAGTTTTTGCTGTTGGCAATGAAAGATGCCGTGGCATGTTAGACTCTATTAAATTCTATCAATATGATTGATATAGATTTTTTTTTGTTTTATTATGAAATGTTTCAGAGGATTATTTGTGTTCTTTCTAATTTGTTTTAATATTTATGTATTTTCTTTTAGTTGTTATCCCTACGGTTCAAATTCAGATTCCTGAATGTCTTAAAATTGTATTTTTTTTAAATATATTTCTTAGCATTGATGTGCGCTTAATTTTGAATTAACATTTAGTTTATTTTTTCCATTTCATTTCATTAACATTTTGTAGAAAACAAAAGCATTTATTAGTTTCATAATTTCACATCTAATTAAGTTTTTCTGGTGTGTGTTTTCCGCCCAGTCAGCCTGCAGTACCAAACTGGCTCTGTTAATAGAGTCAACTGTAATGCTCACAGTGGGCATCTTAGTCTGATCTTAGCAAGGACTGATTATCTGCTAATAGTAGTCCTAGTAGTATACAAAATGTTGTAGCACATTTGTTTGGTATGTAAAGCAGAAGTTTACATTTCCTACAAGGTGGAATAGATTTCAGCCTGATGCATAGTATATTCATGACATGCCCCTCTGCTAATATATTACTATTCTAGTTAATTTTGTCATTAAATTTTTTTTCCCCTTACATTTCTTGCTTAGGAAACATTGCTGGAATAGGTTGGGAGCGTATGGAGGGCACACCACCTCCCCCAGGCCAGGCTCCTAAGGGAAGGGTATACTTCACCTACTGTGGTCAGCGCCTTAGCCCTTACCTGGAGGATGTAGCTGGAGGAATGTGGCCCGTGGTCCACATCCAAAAGAAGGTTAATGAGCAACACTTCAGTCATTTCAGTAGAAAGAAACAGGATTCAGCCAATATATAGATCACTATGAGTTTGCAGTTTAGCGCTCTCATATACATTGGTCACTGTGAGGTTTTATCCGTTTTTAATAGTTTAATGATGATATAAGTGACTTAAGCAGCAAAAGAAGTACATTGATGCTTAGATTGGGGTGGTGCTCTTTGACTGCAAGAATCAGACTGTGTTTGCACATTTGGACATTTCTAGAACACAAAGGTTCGTGCTAACTTTGGATGCCAGTCGTTTGCATACGCGGAGGGACAGGCCCATAGAAATGCAGCCGACCTTTGCATGGACCTCTCAGAGGAGATAAGTGCCAATTTTGAGGCCCTGCCTTTTGCCATGGCTTCAGACAGTGACAATGATGCTGGTGCCAGTGTAGCATCCGACTCTGGCTCACATGGACCTCCTTGTCGCATCGCTGCGGTGTCTACTACTCAGCCGCGTAAGGCCCATCTCTCACATTTAAGACTGTAACAGTGGCAGGCTGATATAGTCATAATGATCTACACTGCTATCCCAAAATACACCTAACCAGCTAATCTTGTAAATAATTTTGTTAGTTATTTTTTGTGCAGTAAATTTACAAACTTAAATTCACACACTCATTTATTTTTTTGCTTATGTACTATTACATAGTTATACTTTTCCTCTTTGGTTCTTAGAATATAACAGTGATGCTTCCTGCTACTACAAACTTGAGCTGAGCTATGAGAATCTCGTGACCTCGGGCCCTGACCCCCACCCTCCACCTATCACTGACGATGAGAGTGATGATGAGGACGATGATGATGTGCCAAGAGTGAGAGATTTTGTCACATAGTCACTCATTTGTATCCAAATTTGTATTTGTATCAAAATTGTATTTGTATACCTCCACTTCTCTTTTTCCAGGAGGATCACTATGCCCTGCTTGTTAAAGCATGGGAGACCAAAGTGTTCCCTACTATACGGCGCCGCTTCAGGAATGAAGCTGAGAGGAAATCAGGACTGGACCAGATAAAGGGGGCACTCCAACTTGGTGAGCAGAATACATCCCTGAAGATTTATTCTATATATAGTCGATATCAGCATTACTGGTATTCTTTAAGAGAATGAGCAGAATTGTATGATGACTGTATAAAATGTACATTACACACAATTGTTCGAATAGTTTGAAGGTTTTAAATCATTCGCAGATTTCAGATGTTTTCTTTCTAATAACTCATACTGTATAATTAACTTTCAAATAATATATTCAATTCAATTCATTTTCATTTATAAATTGCATCCTGCATAATTATGTACTGTAAACCCATATCAATACTACACAAACTACCATGCCACTACCATATTAATGTCATTCATATCCTGAGAACATACTGCCAGCCAGAAACTATATAGTGGTCTCTTTCTATTGATGGACAGATAAGAGGGGTGCTGACAAGTGCACCTGATGGGCTACAGTCAGTACATGTCAGTACACTCGAGGTGACATGGACTCCACAATTTTGTCCAAAAACCTGATGATCCATGTTGGATCAAATCCATCCATGTGTCGCCTGAACACATGCTTCAGTTGAATAGATAAGACTCAGGGAAATCTGACTTTTTGTACAAAGGAGTTAACATGGTCAATGTCACAACTTTGGATGACCTTGAAAAAGTGCAGAATCTTGAAATGTTGCTCATTTAATTATTTGAAACTTTTCTTTGTTTTAAAGAAAAGTTGTGGAGACATTAGGTTTTTGCATTGTTGGGTCATCTGTCCGTGCATATTTTAGACATAACAGTTACTAACAAGATGGACTAGATTTGATGGTGGTGGAGGCATCCCCACTGACGCCGTTGGCATCGAGTTCTACTTGTTCTAAAGTTTTTTGTTTATTTCTAGTTTTAAATGAAAAAAATCCCAGATTTTCGATGTGGTCTCAGACTTTTAGACCTCACTGATTATATTTGTTTGAATTCATGTTACTTAAAGTAGTTTCCCAGACAAAGAAACCAGTAAAAGCTAATTAACAGTAAAAACATAAAACTGCTGTCGGTGTGAATTTTAAAAAAGTACTCATAGAAAACAATGCCTTCAGATGCCCCAGTATTCCAGGAGGCCAGTTCTAATTGTCTTAAATATATTATTGATCAATGTGGTTTTCAGTCATTAATGTAATAAACATTGCAACAGTGCAACTTTTCTAACATCGGCATTCAGATGACAAACATTTGAGATGCAAACAAAACATTTGGTGGGTAAATCCTAAATAATAGACCCTAACAACACTACTGATCATAGAGATCAGATTAATTTCTCATAGTCTGTAAGCTGTTTTTAAGTGATAGTTTTCCCATCAATTTATGTCTTATTGTGTCTCTGGATTTGTATTTTTTATTAAAGGAATGGTGGACATTGCACGACAGACAGTGGAGTTCCTCTATGAAGAGAATGGTGGCATTCCTCGTGATCTCTACCTCCCCACTATTGAGGACATCAAGGACGAGGCCAGTAAATTTACCATCGACAAAGTCCGCAAAGGTACACACACCCACACGCATTTTTTAAATAAACTATGTTCTCTATAGTAAACAGAAGAAAATGCATTAAAATGATAAGTATACAGTTTCCAAACTTTGAGCATGATACACTTATACTTTATATAAATATACTGTGTGTATACACATATATATATATATATATATATATATATATATATATATATATATATATATATATATATATATATATATAATAAAGTGCTTTCTTTTTGTTCTTTTTGCATTCACCCCTAGTGGTGATTAAATGCCAAAATATCCATTACGTGTTTCTTAATAATTACTTTTTTGTCTGCAGGTGAAATTTTAAATTGCTGTGTATAGCCATTTGCAAGAAACAAGAAAAGCTTCACCTGCCCCTCTTCCAATTGAATCCTAAAATGTTTAGAATTTTTTTGCATATTTGTGTTGTCAGAACATAAAAATTCATATTCCTATTCATCACAGCCATTATCTGTTTCATGTATAAGTAGCTCGTGTTTGAGTGAGTTATGACTGCTGTTTTGTAACTCTCAGCCAGTATCACCAAACAGTGGGTCATTGTGTAAGCACTGCGTTCTACACAACCAGAAAGTAATGCTTGCTTTTACAGCCTTGTGCCCTTGATCTTGCGAGATATGTCGCACCTCTGTGACATTATCAAAGTGCAGACTGAATGCAGAGTATAGGGGGGTGATTTGGGTAATAATATTTGGATATTTGGGTAATTGTAAATAGGTAATAACATAAATTCACAAATCTAGCTGGTGGACAAAAGAGTTCATTTTTTTATCTTATTTCCTGCTACCTAGTGACAATGAAGTATAAATATATTTGCTTATTATTTAAAAAATATATTTTTTGTGCACTTTTGCTGTAAAAATGGATTTTGGAAATTTGTTTGACTCTTATTTTTTGTATATGGTAATTTTGAAGGAAATTAATGATTAAAACCCTGCTGCGCTCTTATAAGGTATTTATTCTTTGTTGTTGCGGCTCCCTCCAGGTCTAACAGTGGTTATACGCTGTCCTGAGTGCAACAACACTGGCAGCAGCATGGGAGGAACAGCCTTGCCAAAGTTTGCCATTCGAGGCATGCTCAAAACCTTTGGCCTTCACGGAGCAGTCCTTGATGTTGATAGTGTAAGTTTCTTAATAATAACACAGGCGGAAGCCCACTTCATAAGAAAAATATTGGTAAATCTGCTCAACGCTGAATGAAATTTAAAGCGGATATGCATTTTAAACACTGCCATTTTAACACTGACTGATCTTGAAAGAATTGGTTGGCCTGATATGATCCCTTTTACCTGGATTAGCATGATGTCTTTCAGGAAATTTGACTTATCTCTTTAAACTTGCACTACTACACCGTTTACACTCATATTACCCCTTCACATATCCACCCTCTTGCCAATAAAGTCACACCTCAACACCATTTATGTTCATTGGTTGCTTGGGCATATTGGTGGGCTAGGACTGCAAAATTACGTGTACAAATTTTGTACTCGCCACACCCTATAATTACACCCCTCTGCACTAAAAATATAACAATGCTTAGTGTATAATCCTGTGTACCCACAAACGCACACTGGCTAAACTTTATTTTTGCTTGTCACTGAGGTTGGTACCATGAAGGGATCTTTTTCATCTTTAGTAAGGAACCAGTACTTGATACCTAACATTTGGAAACATAAATGGTAATCATTTAAAAATAATTTATGTTACACACATCAACCTTTAGGACCCCTTTTGTACATTTAATTAGACTTTAAAAACAGTAAACCATGAGGGCATGCATTACAGTGTCACATGGTGATTTTGACATGACGCAAAGTTTATTGCTTATACACTGTGTGCACAATTATTAGGCAAGTGAGTATTTTGACCATATCATCATTTTATCCATAATTTCCAACTCCAAGCTGTATAAACTTGAATGCTTATTGGAATTAATGCATATCAGGTGATCGTATTTGTGTGTAGGGTGTGGCCTAAGGAGATCAAGGTGTGCATAATTATTAGGCAGATTCTTCTCCTCAGGAAAAATGGGCCAAAAAAGAGATTTAACTGACTCTGAAAAGTCAAAAATTGTAAAAAGTCTTTCACAGGGATGCAGCACTCTTGAAATATCTAAGATATTGGGGCGTGATCACAGAACCATCAAACGTTTTGTAGCAAATAGTCCACAGGGTCGCAAGAAACGTGTCGAGAAGAAAAGACGCAAGTTAACCACCAAAGATTTGAGAAGAATCAAACATGAAGCCACCAGGAACCCATTATCCTCCAGTGCTGCCATATTCCACAACTGCAACCTACCTGGAGTGTCAAGAAGTATGAGGTGTTCAGTTCTCAGAGACATGGCCAAGGTAAGAAAAGCTGAAACCCAACCACCTCTGAACAAGACACATAAGTTGCAACGTCAAGAATGGGCCAAGAAATATCTGAAGACAGATTTTTCGAAGGTTTTGTGGACTGATGAGATGAGAGTGACTCTTGACGGACCAGATGGATGGGTCCGTGGTTGGATCTGTAACGGACACAGAGCTCCGCTTTGGCTCAGACGCCAGCCAGGTGGAGGTAGGGTACTGGTATGGGCAGGTATTATTAAAGATGAACTAGTTGGACCTTTTCGGGGTGAAAATGGACTCAAAATCAACTCTCAGACCTACTGCCAATTTTTAGAAAACACTTTCTTCAAGCAGTGGTACAGGAAAAAGTCTGCATCTTTCAAGAAGACTTTGATTTTTATGCAAGACAACGCTCCATCACATGCATCAAAGTACTCCACTGCGTGGCCAGTAAAGGCCTTAAAGATGAAAAACTAATGACATGGCCCCCTTCTTCACCTGACTTTAACCCTATTGAGAACTTTTGGGCCCTTCTTAAGCAGGAAATTTATAGTGAAGGTAAACAGTACACCTCTCTGAACAGTGTCTGGGAGGCTGTGGTTGCGGCTGCACAAAAAGTTGATTCTGAACAGATCAAGAAACTGACTGACTCTGTGAATGGAAGGCTTGTGACTGTTATTGAAAAGAAGGGTGGCTATATTGGTCACTGACGTTTTCTTTTTGAAATTTCAGAAATGTTTATTTGTAAATTTTGAGTTTGTTTATTATTCTCACTCTGACAGGTGAAAATAAACAAGTGAGATGGGTAAATCTTTGTTTGTCATTTAGTTGCATAATAATTCTGCACACTAATAGTTGCCTAATACTGGTGTACATGTAGATATTCTCTTAAGAAAGCCAAAACTTCACTTTTACTACTTACATGTTCAGGTCTGAGGGTTTGTTAACATTTTGGATTGACCAAGAGCACTGTAGTTGTACAATAACAAAATTTATCCTCAAAAATACAACTTGCCTAATAATTGTGCACACAGTGTAAAAAAAAAAGGCTTATTGCCTTTATAAAACCATGACAAGAGACATATGATAAAATCTAGTGTTCAATAAATAATTTAATTTATTGTTAATGATTTTCATAATAAAAATTTTCCTCCACCACATAGTGTAGTCTTTTAACAGTAAGTCTTCTTAGTAAAATAACTGGCAAACATTAGGATAATCTGTGGCTCAACAATAGCTGTACGATTGTTGAGGTACAGCAACAAGGAAGGATATGTTTTGGCACCATTTTTTCTGAGCATGTAACTTTTTTTGCTGAATATCAGATATGTAGAAACCTTACAGATTTAACCATTTAATTGCACTTGCGTGGTTCCGTGATCATTTGTCCACATGGCAGCTTTTCATGTTAAGAATTATATCATAAATTACATATCTGGTTTCAGAAAATTCTGGGCTAAGAGTGCACTATTGTGTATTTGTCTGTCTAGGTAAATGATTTGGTCCAGGTGGAGACGTACTTACGCAGTGAGGGTGTGTTGGTCAGGTACTGGTACCCCATTGAGATGCTGGAGCGCCCACCAGCAGGTTCCCGCAGAACTGCAGCCAATGGCCTTGTGTCTTTGGATAGCAGCAACATTCAAATTCACAGGTTGTAGACAAACCCCTTTATTTTTAAACAGTCATGTACTTATATATGTGCTTATGTGTTCCCACTACTCTAAGCTTAATCATTACACCTTTGGTAAATTACTTTTTCCACAATTCCGTGCAACAGTTCTTTTTATTTACCACCCACTCACACTGATTCTAATTCTGCACTGTGTGTGTTCCAGGGAACTGCTGCGTTGTGAGAGTGCTTTGGCACGTCTGTACTGTCGTATGGCATTGCTCAATATCTTTGCACCCAAGAGTCCTCACACCTTCACACGCCTCTTCCACATCCCAGCTGTGCGTGACATTACACTTGAACACCTGGGGCTTTTGTCTAATCAGTTACTGGCTCCACCTCTGCCAGGTAAACCTATATAGTGATTTGGAAGAAAGAAGTTAAAAGTGAAACGGCTGGCTATCAGCAAATGTCTGATTAAGATACAGTGACACTTAATAAAAAAATGTTTGTTAAAGCAGCATACACAGAATTAAAACTGTAAGAATAAAACAATTAAGTTAAACATATAAAGAATATAAAGAAAGAGCTGTACAGATTAAATACAGTTAAACTGAACTGGAAAATATGCTTATGTACCTACGTACAGTAGTACCTGAATAACTAGTAGTGCAAGAGTAATTGTGCGGCCGTGGTAATGTATAAAAAATAGTGCAAAGCCAGATAAACATTGAATACAAAAAAAATCTAATTATGCAAAATTTTGAAAAATAGTGCAGTGACAGCTCAGGTGAAGGTATCGGGTTGAAGTATCTGTGCTGATGAAAGGCTTCAGGGACCATGTGCCACGAGATTATAAATGAAAATCTGGATACCTCTCCCATGAAGCTGAAAGTGGGTTGTGGATGGATCTTCTAGAAGGACAGTGATTCAAAACATATACTCACAAAACCGCAAATTCATGCAGTTATCCAGTCAGCCAATCATGGGGCAGCAGCACAATACATAAAATCATGTAGATATAGGTCAAGAATGTCAGTTAATGTTCACATCAAACATCAGAATGGAGAAAAAACATGATCTCATTCATTTGACCATGCCATAGTATGGATGCTGGTGCCAGACGGGCTGTTTTGAGTATTTCAGAAACTGCTGATCTCCTGGGATTTTTACTCATTAGAGTCTCTAGTGTTTACACAGAATGGTGCAAAGAACAAAAAAACATCCAGTGAGCAGCAGTTGTTGGGTGGAAATGTCATGTCGAAGAGAGAGGTCAAAAGAGAATGGCCAGACTGTTTTGAGCTGACAGGAAGGCTACCCTTTACTCAAATAACTACCCTTTACTCAAATAACTCTTTATGACTGTGAAGAGGAGAAAATCATCTCAGAATGCACAACATTTTGAGGCAGAAGTCATCTCAGATTTATTGCTCTGTATTATCTATTCTCGTCAGGCATTATATGAGTCTCAGTGCTGTTACACTGGGAGTATATAAGGGAGTATATTAAGGGAGTTGCATATCTGTACCATGGGTGCCACTAATTCTGGAGCTGACTATATATCCATTTATAAACCTGGAGGCTTTCCATATTGTTGACATATCATGTTTTTTAATGTTTGGATTTAATGGCTTCAAGCTTGTCAACCCGTAACAGTGATAGTTTTATTCAAGGCATATAAATTATAAAATGCAAATAAAATAGTTGTAATAAATTAAGATAACTAAATTAATTCAGTCATGTAAAGAATAAAAGACCCTGATAAAGATGAGCTAAAGTCTTCACTTTGACAATAATTGATATTTCATTTGTTTCTAGTTAGTATTTTAATATAGTAGTTTGATCCCACAGGTTACAGTCTGTGGAGATTTGAATGTTTTGTCCTTGTCCATGTGGGTCTTCTCTGGGCTCTACAGTTTCCTCCCACTTTCTAAGACACATTCCTGCCTTGTGTGCCTCAGTGTTAATTCATTAGTTAAATAGATAATTCATCTTCAATAACCATTTTACCTTGGTCAGGAGTTGGGTTTACTGTCTGACTGAACCTGACTAAAAGAGTAAAGTGAACTCTGATATATTTTTAGTCTATCAGGCAATGGCATAATTACTGTCAGAAATTCATTAAAAGTATTATTTGGTTTAATAGGTATCTTCTGCTAGAGCAGAAATCAGAAGGGTGGTACATACAATTTTAATAACCTACTTACAGTTGTGCAGCAGCTAGCAGTAGTTGTGCCTTACCACTCTGGGGTTCAATCCTGATCTTTATTTCCTGTCTGTATGACTGAAGAATTCCTGGAATTCCAATGTGGCATGAGCACTCGACATAGTTGCAGGTTTTGCTGCTAGGTAGTACATGCTTACATATGAGAAAAATAGCATTAGGGAAAAACATCCGGAGAAGTGGTGCACCCAGAACCGGAACTTGAACCACAACAATGCACCTGCACACACTGCGTTGTCAACCAAGGAGTTTTTAACCAGAAAAATATGGTTATCGCTTCACGTCCACCATATTTGCCAGATCTTGCTCCTTGTGACTTCTTTTTGTTACTGAAATTAAAAATGAGACTGAAGGGGAAAAGATTCGCCACCATGGAAGAAATCCAGAAAAAAAAACGCACAAGCCTCTAGATATGATGACAAATGATACTACAGGAAATGTTTCCAGGAATGGGAGAAATTCTGGGACAAGTGTATCACATCACAAGGAAAGTTATGTGAAGGGGATTAAAGGGGAAATGCTGTAAGTTTTATAAAGCTAGTTTTTTTTTTTTCTTTTTTTTTTCAAATTTAATGAACAATTTCGGGAATTTTAGGGTCCCCCCTCATATGCGTGGGTTTTCTGCTGGTACTCTGTTTTTTTTTTTTTTTTCCCATTTCCAGAAAATATGCCGGTAGGTTGATTACCTACATTTAATTGTTTGTAGGTGTAAATGAGAATGTAATGCAGTGCAATGGCATTACATTGTATTCCTGCCTTATCCCAGGAGGAGCTATGGATTCACTGCCACAGTTTTTTTTTTTTTTTTTTTTTTTTTTTTTATAAACTTGTTTAACTTCCACATCTCTGATTCTTAAAACTAGAAACATGGGCTCATGATTTGTAACAATTTGCATGAATTAGGTTACATAAAATGTCATCAATGTCAAATGAGTACGTCAAATTATATTCTACAAAATCGCTCTTGCATATGAAAAACCTGCACATTTGTTTATTTATTTATTAATTTATTTTATCAAGCAGTAAAAACATTGGGGTATTGTGCTCCTGCAGATGGCTCCATTAGCTCAAGCTCCATCTTGGTGGCCCAGTCTGTGCTGCACAACCTGAAAGGTCAAAGCTGCTCCCCCACTGAACTCTTCTACCAGGGTAATGCACAGACCATTCGGGAGTGGCTGACAGTGGCTATCAGCAGAGCATTGCACCAGGGAGAGGACAGCTTACTGGAGCTGACCAAGCAGATCTGTTGTTTCCTCCAGGTATTTAAAGTTGACTGGTTTTGCCCTCTTGACATTCCTCCATCAAACTTTCTTAAAATCATTTTTGGGATATTTTTGTCATTTGTCATGGTGCAACCCACAAAATACATGAGCATGGCACTAAGGACTACATAAAGTGCAAAAATTACAGCTGTGTAGGAAAAACAGTATGATACAAAAAAAGATACAGGACAATACACATGATTTAGGTGGTGTAAAGTAAAGAAATTGAGCAAAACTGTAAATTCTATAATTAGTCATAAACAGGAGACACAACAGCAAAGAATTAGTGCAAAAATGTGATACAGTAAAAAATAATTATAATGAAAACAGTAGATTCTCTGAATTAAAGAAATATTTTGCCACATCACTAACCATGGGACTACAGAGAAGCATTTGATCTTTTCCTCTATTTGGACTACATGTTGAGTACATGTAGAAAGCAAGCCAACATACAGGTCCAAATTAGACTAGTCATTCAATTAAGAATGCCACTATATAAAATGAGAATGCACTCAGGTGGTGTATAAATGGTTCCATTTGCCACATCATCTTTTAATGCCGTGCAACACTTTATTAGATCCAGCACTAACTGACAGTGGCATAGACGTGAGTCAAAATAACTTTTAATTCTACCTCTGAGAATTTTGTTTATTTTAGAATATTTTTGCCTTTTGCTCGTTATTTAAGCTCTGTGAGCTTTGCTTTTTATGTTACATTTGGTGATTGATATTCATCAACCTACACAGGAGTACATAGAATATCAGCATTTCAGAATTTTTTTTTTTAGATCGGCTTATGCAAACAATTTCACACACCTTTACAAAAAGTGTAGAAAAAGTGATCTACTGGTAGCTCTCTCCCATTTATAATTAAGAATGTCAGTTAAGAAAACAAACCTGCTAAATGCTGTCTGGTTAGAGACTTTACTTGAGATGATCAGGTATGCGGGAATAACCCACTTATTATCACCACACTCAGTACACTGGGTAAATCAAGTAGGGATACAGTTGAGCTTGTGCTTGTATGTGGTTTTCTAATAAAAAGGCAAATATAATACAAATAACATAAGCATATTCATAATATTAATAATCACTATGAACAAAATAGATTAGAAACATAAACAATTATTAAATAAATAGAAAGAAAATGTGCCATCATATGTTCAGATACACTCTCTGTGTAGCATCAACAGTGAGCAGCTGAAATTTTATACCTAATAAGTGCCAAGGAGCGGGTTACAGATCAAGGGAGCCACTCTAAATATTTGACCCTATTTATAAATAAGTGGCACGTAAATTATACATTTTAAATATAACAACAATATATGTGAGGAAACCACTATTCAAATATGCATAAAACAGATTTACAAGATCGCTCGTATTTGTCACTTATGTACATCACAAACAGCCACAAATTACAACAAACAGGAGAAAGAACAATATGCCTACGATATGAAACCAACTAAAGGTATTTTACTTACTTTACAATCACGCACACAGCTGTATGTCCTGGTCCGGAACCTAATCGGCTTGACTCGTTTGAACTCGGGGCGGAACCGATCACCTGCTCATCTCTTCCAAGAAAGACGCTGATTGTCTAAACGGGGAGGATGCTGTGTGCTGGCCAGCCAAGTAATAGTAGGGAGAGACTGAGCAAAAGCATGTTAGTTAGCCCATAACAGTGGCCTTTTTTACAGCCGCCTCCAGATTTCCAGAAGGAAAGATGTGCAGTAACAAAAAAGCCTAGGACCTATATGCCATTTACAGTAACTTTGCTCTAATCAGGTATGGCAGGTTGTATGAGACGTTTGACTGGGCATGTGTACAGCTTGTCCCCCCACCTTAATTTGGGCTGTCCTCACTCTGCTGTTTGCTACAGTGAATACCTTAGACACCTGGCCCACTGGCCAGAGTGCCCTGGGAAATTGGGGGTCAACAATCATGACTATGGTGCCCATCTGGATGTCTGATCTTTTGTCTTGGTAGGTAGAACTTGATGCAGTGTTTCCAGAAGTGGTCAGCAAGGACTTGACTGTGGTGCCATCAGCTGATCAGTTCAGACTCTGAGTATATTAAGGGGTGGGTGGGGGGGAGGAATTTGGCCGCCCCATAAGAAGGGAGTTTGCTGTGATGGGGTCCAGATTGGACACATCAGATGAAGTGTAACCCAAAGGCTTGGAGTTCAAGATCCCTTCAATCTCCACCAGCACAGTTTAGATTACTTCGAAGGTGACAGACTGGGCTCCAAGGGTTGTCATCAAGGCCTGTTTCAGCAAACAAATCTCTCATTCCCAGCTGCCACCAAAGTGCAGAGAGTTGGGGTATTGAAGAGAAATTTGATTTGCTGGCTTTCCAGCTGTCTCTGCAGTTCAGGGGCGAAAGCTGAGAATGCTTCTTTCAGTTCTCTCTCTCCTCCTTTAAAGTTAGTGCCCTGATCAGATAAGAGCTCGAAGGGCTTTCCTTGTCTCACTATAAGGCGTCTGAGAGCCATGATGAAGGAATCAGCGTTGAGGCTGTGGAGATGATCAGTGTAAACTGCCTGAATGGTCAGATATTTAAACAGGATGCCCCACTTCTTCTCATTTCTCCGGCCTACCTTAACAGTATATGGACCAAAGCAATCCACACCTGTTGAGTAGAAGGCAGGCTCGAATAAACGTAACTGGGCTGGAGGGAGGTCTGCCATCTTTGGTACCTGAGGTTTTTTCCCCCACTTCTGGCACTCCACACAACCACACTGGCACTGCTTGATGGCCTGTCTGCCACGAAGAATCCAGTATTTGCACCAAAGTTTGGCAAAGACTCTCTCAGGGCCTGGATTGTGGAGTTTGGAGTCATGAGAAGCTTAGTGACCGGGTGCTTTGGGTCTAGAACAGTGGGGTGTACTGCATCTGGGTCTAAATAAGGGATGTAGTGTAGGCGACCTCTGACTCTGATCAATTGGGTTTCAGGGTCAAGTTCAGAGGCTAATGCCCATAGATGGCTGCTTCTGTGAAGTGGTTCACCCACTGCTAATCTCTCCAGTTTGGAGGCGAAGCACTCCTGCTGAGCTTGCTGAATGACATTGATCTCAGCAGTGCTGTAGTGATTGGCTGTGAGACTAATACCCGCCGCCCTGTGACAGGCCCGGGCCTTCAACATCTCTTCGGAAGTCTTATACTAGCTGATGTCAGAAAATGATAAGCTGGTTGTGAAACAGGCAAGGGAGCAGGGGGCCACCTTATGGCGCTTGTCATCATCTGTGGCCACAGGATATGGGGTTTCTGGCCACAGATTTGGAGGATCTTTCAGGAATGGTCCCTGGTACCAGTGGCTTCCTGGTCCCAGCTTATTTAACCCCGCGGATGGCACATAACGCTAAGTGTGCTGGTCTGTAATGTCTTTTTTATCTCAGCTACTTTACATTGACAAGAGTCTGAATGTAGCCAAGTGAGGACTGTGGTGGAGATTCAACTCCATTCTGACTGCTTTGGTGAGTTGTGCCCCAGTCAGCACAGCACAGAGTTCCAGACGGGGGATAGATTACTGTTTCTTGGGTGACACCCTGATCTGGCTGTGAGTAAGGCCACCTATGATGTTCTTTCTCCTGTTTGTTACAATTCTTGGCTGTTTGCAACATATATAAGTTAAAGTATGAGGGTGACAAAGACGAGCGAGCTTGTAAATCTGTTTTATGTATATTTGCATAGTGGTTTCCTCACATATATTGTTATATTTAAAAGATATAATTTACGTGCCATTTAACTTTGTACATAACTATGAAGCTATCAAAGATAAACTTTTTATAGAAAAGCTTGCATCCCGGTACGCAACCCGAACAGCTTGACTCTTGATCTCAGGGCGGAACCGATCACCAATGCGTCTCTTCCGTATGCGTCTCTTCAGCAAGACGCTGATTGACTGAGTTTCTCGTGTGACCCCATTGGTAAATAAAATGACCCTTGATTGTGAATCCCTGGGTTATTCCGTGAGTTAAGTCACCAACCAAAATGTTAAGGTCAGTACTTAAAACACACGGGTGTGTGTGTGTATATATATATATATATTTTTATATATATATATATATTTTTATATATATATATATATATATATATATATTTTATATATATATATATATATATATATATATATATTTTTTTTTTTTTTTTTTTTTTTTTTTTTTGGAAAATTGACATAAACTAAGAAATTGAATGCAATTTTTAGTTTAGTTACATAAATTAAAGCCTAATAGAAAATTGTATTGACAAAATCACAAAAATCGTATATTATGAAGTGTATTAGGGTGTGGTTAAATAATTTCTAAATCTTAGTTACTGCCATACACAAAGGTTTAAAAAAAAAAAAAAAAAAAAAGAAACTTTGCCAACTATAAATTTACACCATGTAGAATGACCGGTATACACTCACCGTCCACTTTAACAGGATCACCTTCTCATTTATGCAGTTATCCAATCAACCAATCATGTGGCAGGAGCACAATATATAAAATCATGCAGATACAGGTCAAGAGCTTCAGTTTATGTTCACATCAAACATCAGAATGGGGAAAAAGTGTGATCTCTGACTTTGATCATGGCATGGATGTTGGTACCAGCTGGGTTGAATATTTAAGAAACGGCTGATATCCTGGGATTTTCACACACAACAGACTCTATAGTTTGCACAGAATAGTGCAAAAAATATATATATATATCCTATGTGCAGGCTGAAATGCCTTGTTGATGAGAAAGATCAGAGGAGAATTACCAGACTGGTCTGAGCTGACAGGAAGAATATATTAACTAAAATAAGCACTTTTTACAACTGTGGTGAGCAGAAAAGCATCTCAGAATGCACAACACATCAGATCTTGAGGTGGATGGGCTACAACAGCAGAAGACTACATCATGTTCAACTCCTGTCAGCCAGGAACAAGAATCCAACAAATAATCACAATAACAATAGAACAGATAATACAAATAATCATCTACAGCCACTTTGCTTCTACTTAAACCTTTTGATCACATGATCTACACATAGTGACCATTATGTAGAATAATATGGCTCATTTAAAGCTTACAAAACATTTTACTCTTAACTTCATGTGATCATACATGTAAAGATGTAAAGACAGTCATTTGTTTTTGGCCAAAAGGATGACTGAGTAGCCTTTACATATGAAATATTATATATTTTTCTATTATTGAAAATTAAGAATGCTCCGGAGCAGTTCACATCAGAGGAGTTTCCAATCTCAGAGTCAAAGGTCAGCATGGATGTCAGCTTCCCTGGTGCTGCATTTGTGGTGGTTTCTTGTAAAGAAAATCAGCTTGGTTGCCGCAAAGAGTAAGTAAAAGTTTTTCTTCACCGATGGTTATATTAGAGGTTTTAGTGCAAAACTGTGTCCAATAATCCAATAGACTGTCACATAAAACATTTGTTTAGAAGAGCACTACACCTCTTTCAAATTAATTTTGTCTTTTAGTTCTTCTCTCTATAAGGCTCCCTGGGCTCGTGTAATGATGTATGGGTTGGGGCACAAGGTTCGACGTAATGGCCAGCTGAATCTGATGGAGACTGTGTGCTATCCTCTGGATGCTTCACCTTCGAATACAGGCCTTACGCCTCCTCCCACAACCAACCAATACCCTAGCATCATAATACCCACTGATAAAGTCCACATAAAACTGGGTAGGTTGTAGGTATATACAAAATGTTCTATATATACTGTATATACATATACAAGCATGTTAATTAGAGAGGTCAGAGGAAAATGGCCAGATTGGTTCAAGCTGCCAGGAAGGATATGGTAACGCAAATAATCACACTTTGCAACCGTGGTGGCAGAAAAGCAGCAGTGAGTGTCAATCAACAAATCATGTGGCAGCAGCACACATGCAAAAAATCATGCAGATACAGTTAATGCAGCTTCAGTTAATGTTTACATCAAACATCAGAATGAGGAAAAAGTGTGATCTCTGACTTTGATGTTGGTTTGGATGTTGGTACCAGAAGGGCTGGTTTGAGTATTACAAAAACTGCTGATCTCCTGGAAAATTTCACACACAGCATTTTCATTTACACATAATGGTGTATACATAATATAAAATAATAATGTTAAATATTCTCATTATTTGTTTTACCAGGAGTATCCCCACCTCCTGGGGTTGTCCTAGTACTGCATTCTCTGCCTGTGGAGTTTCCCTTGGCAATGGCCTTTGCTGAACAGCTGCTGAAATGGACTGTGCGTGAGAATAGTGAGCATCCAGAGGAAGAGCTGGACACCATGCCTCCTTCTGTGCTTCTCCAGGTTGTGGAGCTACTTGGTAAAGATGCCTTCTTTGATTGGTTGGTCGTATCAATCTAGCTCTTTCTTTAGTTTCACCAGTTGTTCTAACAGATGTCTATATAAAAATAATTCAATTTAATTTTATTTGTTTAGTGTTTTGAGCAGTAGACATTGGTACAAATCAGCTTTACAGTAATCTGGGTGTAGAGCATGTTCCCAAATATAAATACATTAAAAATACATTCATGTAAATAAAATATTTAAAAATTCTATCACTGCAGTTCTTCAAAAATTAAAGACTTTAATGACAGTACAGTAGGTCAGGTAATCTTATTTAGTTATTTCCTTTCTTCATAAGGTGGGCTTCTGTGGACTACTGATCTTGCACCTTGTATCAAAGAGTTCATCTTTCATTTGCTTGCTGAGCTTTTCCGCAAGATCCATCACTTGGAACAACGTAAGGGTTCCTCAGGCCTGTCAAGCTCCATTGCTCTACTCCCCAGTCCCTGCTTGGCAGTGCTCATGGCTCTCCAGACAGAGCTCCGAAAACTTTATGACTGTGAGACTCAAAGCTGGGGGCTGGCTAGTGGAAGCACCTCAGGAAGCTCCTTAGCACTATCGTCTGATCAAAGCCGCTTCTCTACATACTTCCATGCCCTTATGGAGGTGTGCCTTGCTGTGGCGGAGGTTACCTTGCAGGTTAACGTGGCCAGTGGAGGGTTGGCTGTAAGCAATCTTTCCTCATCCAGCACACCCAACCTTAGTGATTCTTCATCCTCTTCATCGTCATCACCAGGCCAAACCCCACAAAGCCCAAGTTTGTTATCAAAGCGCAAGAAGGTCAAGCTGAAGCGAGACCGGACAACAGCAGCCATAGGTGCTGCAACTACAGCTTCAGGAAAACGGGGCTCTGTGAGCAGCACAAAGCTTTCAGAAAGTGATAGTGCTTTATTGAATGTGGCTGGAGGAAAGCCAGAAGACATGTTATGGTTCCACCGTGGGCTGACACTACTCATGATTATACGGCACCTGACATACAAGGACCCCCAAGGCTTGAGTGTGACTGGGGATGCAGTAGCCGACGCCTGCCAGGCCCTGGTCAGTCCAACTGCTCATAGTCGGCTGCTGGTGCTCTCCGGTATTCCAACTCACTTGGAAGAAGCTGTGGTGCGTAATGCAATCCGAAGGGCTTGCAATGCACATGGGGGTCTCTTCAAAGATGAAATCTTTATTCCACTTCAGGCAGGAGACCTAAAGCAGACCAAAGGAGCTGTGGTCGGAACTCAGAGCACAGGATCCCAAGATGATAGAGCAGAAAAGCTTCTTCCAGGCAGTATGGAAAGTCCAGATGGCTCCAGTAGTGCTACCCCAGCTCTGAGCATGACGGCTTCAGCTTCAGCTAGCCAGACCTCCATTTGCAGCTCCTCTCAGGGGTTCTCCAGAACTGCCAGTGAACTTTCTGTGGATCAGGAACTGTTAGCTGCTGCTGTGACAAAACCTGTAGCCCCTACCCAGCAACAGGCACCGCTAGACCCCTGTATAGTCTCCAGTCAGGAAAGCCTTGATATCTCTCTTTGTAGCACAGGAAGCCTTGGTAGTCTCGGTAGCTTTGGGGAGCAACTTGAAAGTGGAGAGACAGCTTCAGTATCAGATGGGGGATCCTTGTATGCAGTCACCTCGCTAGACACTAATGCCAGCTTGGCATGTCGCATTAAAGGCTATGCTGTTATAGAGGTAGGTGAAAAGAATGTTTTACTTGACGGGCCACTATCTTGGTCATTGTCAGATGGAAGATGCCTTTCTCTCCCTTACAGGTACGGGCCAGGGCCAAGGTGGAGAAGATTCGTGCAAGTCTCTTCAACAGCAGTGACCTCATTGGCCTGTCCAGCCTTGAAGGAGAGGAGGAGTTAATGGAGATAACCACTGAAGAGATCTTGACTGCCTCCAGTGTTAATCAGAGCCTGTTTGATACACAAGGCAGTTCTGCACTTGAGGACTACTTTCTTGATAAAACCATCAGAGGTTGGAATTCTTACATGTTGCTTAAGAGTATGATCTAAGAATAATATCTAAATTTAATTAAAAAAAAAAATCTGATTTCTTTTTTCGATAGCACACAGTGGCACACGATGAAAGCGCAAAAATAAAGTGGCTTGTAAAATCCTTTAATTTGCGTTGTACATAGTCTACAATTATACTTTCCTTTATTCTAAGGCTTAAAACGTGGCCAAATTACAGCTGTTTAGTGTAATGTTTTAGACTTCTAATCTACATGTCATACTCGTATAGGTGACAAATTGGTCCCTGGGGCACGAGATGTGCTAACTGACATCTTTAAGAGCTGCGTACACTCTGAACAAATGCTAAGCCTTACACCAACCAAGCCCTTGAAGGTGTCAGACATTTATCTCAGTAAAGAACAAATCAACTCACAGATGCCTGGTAACCTTCTGCATGTATTCTTCAACCACATACGACCTCCTAAGAAAGTGTTTGAAGATCAGCTCACACAGGTTAGCACTTGTGTTTACACATATTTAACAAATCATTTTTAACAAATACATGAAGCTACTGTTGTCTACCTAATCTTTATTCATCTATATCTACTGTTGAAAAACATGCAAACTATTTTTCTGTCTATAGATCCTTCGCAAATATGGCACAGTCAAGGCCAACAAGTGCAGGTACAGCAAGTCAGGAAAGGAACAACAGCAGGGAAAAGTGGTCAGCACAAAGAGATCCATCATCAAGCCCCCTATCAAAGAGAAGTCTGTTCTCAACAGTGTACGGTATGTTGCGCACAACACTTAGAAATTAAGTGTTTTTCCAAAAGTATTGTTACAAAAACTAAATAGACCAAAAACCAAAGCATATAATTGCCTGAGACATTGCTTTTGCCTGTACCTCTTTTGTATTACTCTTAATTACCTCTGACTGCAAAGGCATACATCATTAACCACCTGCATGAAAAAAACATCCTGTCTAGCACCTTAAGATTAGTGTTACAAATAGATCTAAAATTTGGCTTGGGGTAGGTGAAGAAATTTGGGGAATGAAGAATGTGGCAAATATACATGACTGATATTAAGAATAACAATCACTAAGACTTTTATTTACCGTCATAATATATCTCATCACCTGCATCAGCTTGACTCTACTGGAGCCTTTACAGCTACCTCATTACCATACACTCAGGCATCTCCCTCATCTGTCATTTTATCTCACTAACTCCTGGAACTGACAATTCCTCTAAAGTTTTTCTACATTTCCTCTTGTTGACTGCAATTATTACCTCTTAAATAAATTTCTTTATAAAATAATAATATAATATTTATTATACCTGCAGTGTTCCATACGATCCTTGGACATACGATTTATACAACCTTAGTGTTCTCTGTCTCTGGCTACAAGTGTCACAAGTAAAACTACTACTAATGACAAAGGAACATTAACATTAGGATGGTCACGCTGAAATATTGAAGAAATTACTTTTGTATTTCAGCTATAACCAACACAGTTGTCTTTATTTGCTGCTTCTAAAGAAAATGTGCTTCAAGATAAATGCAGTGGATTAAATTAATAGAAAGTGTTGAGTATCGATAGAAAAGAAAAGATAGATAAGTTTGGACAGCAGCAAACGGATTTGCAAAACAGAAAATATGTTTATAATACAGTCCCCTCTAAAGTATTGGAACGACAAGGCTAATTCTTTTGTTTTTGCAGTATTTGAGATCAAAAGATGAATGATAGATCAATATTTCAGCTTTCATTTCCTGATATTTACATTAAGATGTGTTAAACAACTTAGAACATGGCACCTTTTGTTTGAACCCGCCCATTTTTCAGGTGATTAAAAATATTGGATCATGTTACTGACAGGTTTTTCTTGTTGCCCAGGTGTACCCTGTTAGATTCATTGTTTAAACAATTAATAGTTCTGAATGTCTACTCGTGGTTTGAGCCATGGGGTTTGTCTGTGAAAACTGCATTTGTTGTTAAAAAAAGATAAACCAACATGAAGACCAGAGAGCTGTCTATGGGAGAAAAGCAAGCCATTTTGAAGCTGAGAAAAGAGACACACACACACACACACACACACACACACAAAAACAAAACAAAACAAAAAAAAACATTGGCCTTGCCAATACTTTCAGAGGGGACTGTATTGATAATATCATACAATATATTAAATACAATTAAATTTATATATTTGATTCTTTATATTCTACAAATTCTCCATATTCGATTCAGTTAAATCTAATATAAAATAATATTTGTATATATGTTTTAACAATAAACATTGTCACAGAGCAGCTTTACATAATTCTGGATGTAGATTTATGCCAAAGACTACAATGGCAAGGAAAAAGTTTCTGAGATGACATGAGGAAGAAACCTTGAGAGGTACGAGATTCAAAAGGGAACCCATTTTCCTCTGGATGACAACAGATAATGTGGTTATAAATCATTATTCATTTATAACTGTATAAACAGTACTGCTTTAAATATGTTCAGTATGAGCGTCAGGGTCTATATGACTATAGCAGCAGTTCTTAAGTACGAGTCAGGAGTATTCAAAGGAGATTATCCCCTGCATCTAGAACAATCTTTACGGCAACAGTTTTCCAAACTAGGGGTTGTGACCCCAGGTGGTATCACTCGATTTATAAATCCTCTTTTGATTTATTCTTCTATATTAAAAAATTAGAAATATCATAACAGTCTATTTCCTGTAAACAAACTACTCTTGCATTGTGTCTCAAACTGCTCAGTTATGTACTATTCTAGACTACTAGGATAGTACAAAACTAACTAGTTTTCCTATTACAGTTAGTGTTTGAATTTTAAAAACCTTGCATGACTTCAAACCTACTGAAAGGTAAGTTTTGCTTACCAGTCTTCTGGATTTCAAGATTAGTAAAAAAGCTTAAATGTAAAGTCAGAGTTTTCAATTTAAACATTTTAAACATTTTACAGTTTGACTTGGAAATCTGATGAACAGGGATGTTTTGGCTCTGACATGCCATCTAATGAATGTCACATTTAATCTTAATCTAAGATATGCAGGCAAGTATGTAAACAATGCTGCTTGTGTCGGCATGTGTCAAGTATAAAACAGGCTCCTCTGCTTTGCGTCAGACCACATCACACCACCCCGTCATGGATTATATTCCTATAACAACACAACACTCAAACACAGTAGTCATAAATTATAAATTTGGAATTAAAAAAAATTGCATTTTTCATCTCTGAATGTTGTTTATTTTTAAATTCATTACTTGTGTTAGGTAAAGGCATCTCACTGCCTTTTGAATGCTTCTGGTTTGCTCATTAGAGATAAATTTTTTAATTTAAAATTTATATCCAGAATTTATATATTTCTGTAAAGCTGATTTGTGACCATGTTGTCCATTATTGAAAGCGCTATACAAATAAAATAAAACTGAATTGAACTGAATTGGATTATTTGAATACAATTAATATGGTGCATTCCATATAATTCTTCAGTCTGACTGTAATTCCAATCTGATACAGCGCTATAATGAGCACAAGCCATCTGGAACGTGCTGATCACAGGCAATTGCTTTAAGTCTACACTGACTTCCCCTAAAATTTAATTAAAATGCGTCAGAAAAACGTTTACCAAAGAGTCTATATATTTCATCACTCTTGGTGGAATTCAATATTTTAGCAAATAAAATCATCGAATATCTTGTTTATTTCACTCGAACTGTTTCTGGTGAACAGCTGCTGAGGATGGCCCCACATGGATAGCCTTAAGATCATCATGAGATTACTGTAGTGTGTGGTGTCACCCAGATTAAGAAGTGTTCTCTCTCGAGTCTGGATCCCCTCAAGGTTTCTTCCTCTTGTCATCTCAGGAAGTTTTTCGTTGCCACCGTCACCTCTGGCTTGCTCATTCAGGATAAATTTCAATTTAAGTTTTATATCTGGATTTCTGTAAAGCTGTTTTGTGGCAGTGTCCATTGTTAAAAGCTCTATATAAATAAAATTTAATTCAGTGGGTTTCTTGCTGTTTTATGTTAAAGTCCCCATGAAACAACCTAAGAGCATTTTTCAAGTTGGTTAACACATCTAGATGTAAAAACGGAAATGAAAACTGAAATTCTGCTCTCTTGTCTCATACTCATCTTTTATCTCAAACCCAAACATCATCTGTAAAGGCTCTGTAAATACCTTCTAATGAATATATAGGTTGATTACAAACTTACAAACTTTTTAATGAATTATATTTCATATTATGCATGATCAGTTATGCCTAGGCTGTTTCTACATATGCTTTATGTCCTTGTGTTTTGGTATGATGTGTCAGTTTGCCTGAACACAAGAAGACGTGATAGTACTCCCAGACACTGGTGCAATTAGGCCTCCTTCCTTTTTATCTCTGTTCTCCTTTACTCCTTTTCTCCCATCTTCCTTCTTTTCCTACATATACTAGGCCTGATCAATCTGTAGATTTGAGCTTATGAAACCTTTCTGTAGGTATGCTTCAGTTAGTAAATAACTGTTCTAAAAATTCAGAACATCAGTCTTTTGGACTCTGACTCATTTTTGCCAAATTTCTAACAATTTGGTGCCGTGATGACCCAGATGGCTCACTAACACCTCTCTAGTGAGTTACGCCTTTATTTACAAGCCAAGAGGAAAGTTGGCTTGATCTTTTTCTTAAAAGATAGAAGAGAATGAGTCAGAAGTATAAGGGATATCTTCTCAGGGATAGAGAGAAGACTGCTGTTGTAGCCAGGCTAGCTATTTTGTTACCTCACCAGGAGCAATGAAGGCCTAGAACCAGTGAATTTAGGGAAAGATTTCTGGAAGCCTCTTCAGGTCGGGTCCTTAGAGCCTGCGCTGTCCAGCTAGCACCAGTGTTCGCAGATATATTCAACGTCTCCCTGGCACAGACGGTAATTCCCACATGCTTTATATAGTCCATTATCATTGCTGTCCCTAAGAAACCCCAGCCCGCCTGCCTCAATGACTGTCGCCCAGTAGCCCTGACCTCAGTTGTGATGAAGTGCATTGAAAGGCTGGTGAGAGAATTCATCACCTCTTCATTACCTGACACCCTGGATCCCTGGTTCGCATACCAATCACTGAACCAATGACGTCATCACACATCTCCTACACACAGCCCTGAGCCATCTGGACACGAGGAAGGGAAATTATGTTAAAATGCTGTTTGTTGACTACAGTTTAGCATTTAACACTATAAGTTGGAGGATCTAGGGCTTAGCCCGTCCCTGTGTCAGTGGATCTCCAACTTCCTGAGAGGCAGACCACTAGCAGAATGGGTGGGCAGACAAGTCTCACCCTCCCGCACCCTCAGCACTGGAGCCCCCCAGGGTTGTGTCCTGAACCCCACTGCTGTACTCATTGTACACTTATGAGTTTGTGGCCACTTCCAACTCTACCACCATTGTCAAGTTTGCTGACGACACTGTTGTGGTGAGCCTGATCTCCGATAACGAAGAGAAGGCCTACCTGGAGGAGATTAAAAGCCTGGGGAACTGGTTATTGTAGATTTTTGCTTTATTTTCTATCTGTTTTTCACTTGAATTTTGTTGGAGACCTGATATAAATTATCTTGATTTCATTTTTTATATCACAAAATCCTTCAATTTTAGCAGGGGTATGTAGACTTTGTATGTCCACTGTACATTATTTATACTAGCTAAATTGCTGTGGCAAAAGACCGTTCCAAAATCAAGTGAACAAAATTAGAAGTTTGCCACTGAAACTGAGCTAGTAACTTAGCAGCAACTTATATCAACTTATATCAGGTCTCCGACAAAATTCAAGTGAAAAACAGATAGAAAAAAAAAAAGCAAAAACCTACAATAACCAGTTCTCCAGGCTTTTAATCTCCTCCAGGTAAAACAAAAAACAAATGCAAATAATCAAAAATAACCTTATACTTACAATTTATTTACAATATTTACCAATTACAATGATAAAAAAAAAGGCTATACTAGTTGCGTAAAACTGTTATGGATTTGGTTACAGACTGAAAACTGCAGCCCTGAGTACACTGTTCATCTGACTGGTGCTGATATGTTTACATTTGAGATGTCAGTCATGTTCGTTACCATTTCAGTGATTGGTAGTTGGTTACAAGGTTCTACCCCTTTGATAGCTCTCCCAATCATCATATGGAGAAGCTGTTCATCCAGGCGGGACAAACGAAGAGCATACTGTCCAGTACACTTTAGAATCGTCACATCTTGTGCTGTACTTCTTTATTCTCTCTACAGTGAAACACAAAACTTTCATTTTGTTTTTTTAATTTCTGCTCCAGTAGACATTCTTTGGTTACTTAAAAGTATGATGGCTTAACAAAAGTATGACACCTATGTGACCATTCAGTTCAATTCAATTCAGTTTTGTTTGTAAATCGCTTTCAACAATGGACGTTGTCAGGATGCAGCTTTACAGAAATATCTATATTCTTGATATAAATTCATATACAATCGATACTGTTCGTATCAATTACAGTCCAAAGCCATCTTCATGGTTTATAAGCTTATCTTTAAGCTGTCCATATGGGGCCATCCTCAGCAGCAGCAAGTGGTATCCAAGCGATGAGAACTCCGACCAGAAGTAGGGCATGAGGAAGGATCAGGCAGGTCTGGAGAGCAGACGGGGTCAGAATCACTGGTACCATCTATGCATGATCTCCTAATGTCTCTGCAAATACATGGATGCAGAAATGGGCTTTGGGCTGCTTATCCCATCCAGTAGTACTTACTTTTATTCTTGTAGCATAGAAGTACATAGCAGCAAAAGTGTTTCCTCATTGTTATATGCAAGTGTCATCACACTGCTTGTTAGGAGATGAAAGGAGAGGTTGAAATTACTGTAGACTTTAGGTTTTTTAACAGTAGCCTTCACTCTGTCATAACAGTTAATAGTGGGCAGTGATGGCTTAGTGGTGAAGGCTTTGGGTTACTGTTTGGAAGGTTGAGTTCAAATCCCTGTACCACCAGGCTACTGCTTTTGGGCCTTTGGGCTCAATTATATCATATCTCAATTATAAGTTGCTTTGGAAAAGTGTCAGCCAAATGAATAAATGTAAATTAATCATTAACAGTAAGAGTGTACATCAAGAATGCATATGTCATGTTTCTGTCCAAATATAATTTATAGGTTTTTTTTTTTTCCAGGACTGCATTAAGTGAGAAGAAACCAGTCCTAAAGCCCAAGTCTCCAGATAAAGCTAAGCCTGACGAGAAAGACCCTGAGAAGTTGCCTACCAAGAAGTTAGAAGGTTTATATTGGCTTCTTTTAATTTCCTTTGTTTATCCATGTAGGTACAAGTTTACATGATTCAGGGCTTATATCCCTTATGTCCGGAAGTTTATCCTCATAGGTTACTCATGTTCCTTAGCAAAACTCCAGATATATATTTTCTCTAAAAGTATATATGAAAAAGTGTAGCAGCCTTCATGGCTATTTAGTATGCAAGTTTTTGTGTTGTTGATTTGTGTACATGCATTCAGTGTGTGTGCATGCTTATACATTACATGGCCAAAAGTTTATAGACACCTGACCATCATGCCAATATGTGCTTTTTGAACATCCTATTCCAGATATAGTCCCCCTTTTGCTGTTATAATAATCTCCACTCTTGTGGGAAGTCTTTCCACTAGATTTTGGAACATGACTGTGGGGATTTGCCCATTCAGCCACAGGAGCATTACTAAGGTCGGAGAGTGATCTCAGTTGAAGAGGCCTGGGGCGCAGTCAGTATTCCAGTTCATCCCAAAGGTGTTCATTGGGGTTGAGGTCAGGGCTCTGTGAAAGTTCCACTCCAACCTTGGCAAACCATCTCTTAATAGCCCTCGCTTTGTGCACATACTTGTCATGCTGGAACAGGTTTGGGCCCCTTGGTTCCAGTGAAGGGAAATTGTAATGCTACAGCATACAAAGACATTCTTTACAATTATGTGCTTCCAACTTTGTGGCAACAATGTCCACAAACTTTTGGCCATATAGTGTATTTATGTAACTTTATTTATGATTCTTTGGGATCTACATATGTTTCAGTGCCAGAAGAGAAGTACTTAACTCTGGACGGTTTCCATAAGTTTACTGTTGATCGAGCCAAACAGGACATTCGCAGTGTTTGGAGGGCAATCCTGGCATGCGGTTATGACTTGCACTTTGAAAGGTTAGCATAAACACCACCCCTGTCTGACTCAGAAGGTAGCGTGCAAAGAATCTACATTCAGTCTTTTATCAACAGGAATATGATGTGTGAATGTGTGTGTGCCTTTGAGAGGCACAGAGGGAAGCAGTCTAAAAGTGTGCATGGGGAGTTTAGGGATGGGGAGTTCCCTATGTGCAGTAAATTGCAGAGCTTGATAAAGACGTTTAAACAGGCAAATGCCATTGTTGCACATGTTGATACTTGAACATCTGCGACACAAAGATGCATTCAGAAAAGTTAAATGAAAAGTTTCTGTGCAGTAAATTAATCACAATATATAGCAGTAAACAATGGAAAATGAAATCAGATCATTATTTGCTGTGAACACAGTTTGTGTTTGAAAAATGCATCAATTCTCTTGGGTTTAGTTTTATAATGAAACCAGTAGATAGGTTATTTCAAGCTTTTTTTGAACTTTTTTGAAGTTATCTTGAACTTTCCATAGTTCTTTTGTAGATATAATGAAGTATGAAGTTTTATTGGAAAACTGGTCTATTACTTAATATTCTCCTTTCTTAACATATAAAATTCTTTGTAATGATTTGTCAAAATATTTGGTCTCTTCTATGGACGCACATGCAGGACAAAATTTATAAAAGAATTTAGGGTGCACAAGATGTGCACAGTACTGTATACAGTGTCAATTTGCTGATATCAAACTAAGCATGTTGTTGGGTTTTTAGAATTTTTAACAACAAGTTTAAACAGGTCTTATGTACTGTACCATGCATATGTGTTCACCCTCTTGAACTTTTCCACATTGTGTTGTGTAATGTAGTGTTACACCCTGGAACTGAAGTTAAATGAGATTATATGTCATGAATCTGCGCAAATATCAATAGACTTATATACAGATAAAAAACTTAAAAGTTCTGCTTACATAAGCATTCACCCCTAAATTAGTTCTGCTGCAACCAGTTGCTATCAGAGTCACATTATTAATTAGGTGAATCAGTAAGTTGAATGGAGTTCACCTGTGTGCACTTAACTGTCATGTGATCTACATATAAAAAGACTTGTTCCAGGAAGCCCCCAGGTTTTGTTAGAAAACAAACTTCTAGAACAAACATCATGAAGACCAAAGAGCTATTATAACAAGTTTGAGACAAAGTCCTGGGAAAGTATCAGTCAGGGTTTGGTTGTAAAAAAAAAATAGTGCCAACTTTGAAAATTTCATGGAGCATTAAATTCATTCTAAAAATGGAAAGAATATGACATAACCTCCACTCTGCCAAGAGGAGGCCATCCACCAAAGTCAGTGACTGGGTAAGGGTGACTCTGAAGGAACTATAGAAATCCACAGCTCAGATTAGAACAGGAAGAACCTGTTCACAGGACATTTATAACCAAAACCCTCCACAAGGCTCGGTTTAATGGAAGAATGATGACAATAAAGCCATTATTGAGGAAAAAAGCATGAGTTTGGAGTTTGCCAAAAAGACATGTTAGAAGTTCTCTTGTCTGATGAGACCAAAATGAACTTTTTGACCTTGGCACATCGCTCTAACATTGGCAGAAACACAACTCCACAACACAACACCATCCCCACAGTGATGCATGATGGTGGTAGCATCATGTGGTGGTGAGGCTTCATCAGCAGGGACTGGGGAAACTGGTCGTAGTTGAGAGCACAATTTATAGAGCCAAATACAGGGCAATCCTAGAAGAAAACCAGTTCTAGTCTTCCAGAGACTTGAGACTGGTGCGAAGGTTCACCTTCCACCATCACAATGACCGTAAGCATACTGCTTCACTGGAGTGGCTCAAAATGTTAATTGTGAAAATTGCTGTTCACCAGGAGTCTCCATCCAATTTGACAGCACTTGAGCAAATTTAGCAAGAAGAATGTCAGAATCCATGTGTGCAAAAATATCAGGACCCATGTGTGCAAAGTTGATAGGGTCATATCCCAGAAGAGTTGCAGCTGTTTTTGCTATCAGTATAGACCTAGGAGTGAATACAAATGTGTGCTTTTTTGTTTAATTAACCTTTGTGTGACAGTAAAAAAAAAAAATTCCCTTCAAATTTTAGACATATTGTGTAAATCAAATGGTGTTTTGTCCATTTTAGTTCCAGGTTGTAACAGTACAAAATATGGAAAAGTTCAAGGAGAGTCAGTACTTATTTAAAGCACTGTAGCTTTAGTTATTTTATATTATGTACAGTCATGGGAATAAGAAAGTACGCCCTCCTTCAATTCTATGTTTTTATATATCGGGCCCTAAATAATAATTGTCTGGTCCTCACCAACATGTATAAACTAACAAATAATGGTAGCACAGTGGTTAAGATGTTGGACTTCTGAGCGGAAGGTTGAGAGTTCAAATCCCAGCACCACCAAGCTACCACTGCTGGGCCCTTGAGCAAGGCCCTTAACCCTCAACTGCTCGGTTGTATAAATGAGATAATTCTAAGTCGCTCTGGATAAGGGCATCTGCCAAATGCCATAAATGTAAATGTAAAATAATCTCAGGTGACGACAAAAACAACAGATTTCAATATGTAGTTGTTTTTTCTCAAAAAGTAAACCAACATTTAGAAACCAGGTGGGAAAAAATAAGTACACCCTTCCTACTTCCACAATCATTAAGAGCGTAATTAGCAGCCAGGTGTTACTAATGAAATGCACAAGATTAGTTAATCATCAAGAAGTGTGACTACCTCTATAAAAGCATAACTTTTGGTAGTGTTCTGAAGCACTCAGGTGTGTGTCTGCATCATACCAAGAAGAAAGAACATAAGCTATGACCTCAAGGAAGCACTTGTAGCTGCTTATCAATCTGGTAAGAGTTATAAGGCCATCTCCAAAAATTTTGAAATTCACCATGTGCTACATCATGTGACCTACAGGCCTCTGTAAGCACATTACATGTTCAAGTTCATTACAAGTTCACATTACAAGTTCATGTTCATGACCACACAATCAGAAGATATCTGAACAAGTATGTTTAGGAAGGGAACCATCTTTCATGGAAGGGTGGCTAGGAAAAAGCTCCATCTCTTCAAAAGAAAAATGGCAGCATGACTTAGGTTTGCAAAATTGTATCTGAACAAACTACAAAAGTTCTGGAACAATATCCTTTGGACTGATGAGATCAAGGTGGAGATGTTTGGTCATCATGCACAGCGACATGTTTGGTGAAAACCAATCACAGCATATTACCACAAACACCTCATACCAACTGTCAAGGGTGGTGGGAGGGTGATGATTTTGGCTTGTTTTGCAGCCACAGGGACCTGGGAAACTTGCAGTCACTGAGACAATGATGAACTCCACTTTATACCAGAATATTCTTGAGACCATCTATCCAGCAACTTAAGCTGGGCTAAAATTGGGTCATGCAATAGGACAGTGATCAGTGTTGTAAAGATAAGTGGGCCAAACCGATGTGAGACACAGATAAACTCCTATAGAAAACATTTACTTCAATTTATTGTTGCTAAAGGTTGTTCTACATGTTGCTGAATTATAGGCTGTACTTATTTTTTCCCCACCAGGTTTCTAAATGTTGGAAAAAATGACTAAATATTGAAATCTGTTGTGTTTTTTGTTGTCACCTGAGGTTATTTGTTTGTTTTTATTTATTTGTGAGGACCACACAATTGTTATTTAGGCCCTGATGAGTAAAAACAAGGAATTGAAGGATGGGTGTACTTTCTTTTTCCCATGACTTTAAACCCTAAACTTTTCTGTTGTTGTCTTCTGTAGATGTTCATGCATTGATACTCGGCAAGCCCAGAAGACTAGCAGAAAGTGGACCTTGGAGATGGATTTTGCTCTAGTCCAGTATGTTAATCGCCTCTGTCGCCACCTGGCTATAACACCTGCTCGCCTCCACCCCCACGAAGTATACCTGGACCCCGCAGATACAGCAGACCCACGAATTTCATGCCTGCTAAGTAAGACTTTCTGTTCATTTAGTACAGTGTGAGTGTAGGACGAATGTAGGAGTGTATGCTTAGTTTATGTGAATGATTAAAATGTCTCCACAATCTGCTTTTACAGTGAGCTCATATGTGTAGTACATTGATACTAAAAACATTTCTGTCAGTTGCGCTAAAAGTACTCAGACATGGCACCCCAAGTTTTTATGAATGAAACTTCCTGCACTGTCCCAACTAGCGTTCTCCCTGACAGACACACAAACAAACAAATAATAGTCAGGAGTAGGCAGTTCCTTGTTGTTTTTTTTTTGTTTGTTTGTTTGTTTGTTTTTTGTTCTTTTGTTTGTTTGTTTTTAAAGCAACATAGCAGTTTTTTGTATTGTACCTTTGTATGCGAATTTCTCCTGAGTGCCGCGCTCTGTATCCTGCAGTTGTGGAGCTTGCTTTCCACTCTTGAGCATTTATGGAGTTATTACCAAATTGCACCACTGGCTGTCACAGTTTAATTTAGATTTCAGCAATGCAGCAAGTGTCAGTCATCATACTTTCCCTTTGCAAACACCCCTTGATCTTTACATCACGTATACTGACTATACAAAATGCATAATATTACTCTGGTTTTGACTTCTCTATGCAGTCAAACTGATCATTCCTTTCCAAAATTGACCAGTGGAACTAAATAGGTCACTGAGCCTGTTGTGGCTGTGATGACGCTCTGCAGTGTGGAAGTATTTTGAAACAAACATCTTTTGTTGGTTAAAAAAAAAATTTAAAAAAAAGTGAGATTTGCATTCACGGCTGTGAGACCGCAACAAAGGCAAAAAAAAAAAAAAAAAACTTGACAGCAACTTGACAGCTCTGGGAGTTAGTGCCTAAAAATTCAACATTGGTTATATGGAACTGCTGGATTTTACATGTGCCAATGCAAGACCATGATTGGCATGCCGAAAAAACACCAATTTGTTTCGAAGTACTTTTGATTTAACTTTTTTAAATATGCTTTCCATGCTTAATAAACTGCACATTATTAAAAATTTGTTTGAAAACTTACTTTGGCCAAAGTGTCTGTTAGACTTTTTCTTTGAGGTTATGTTTCCTTATAGAGCTATTTTTTCATCAATAGGGAAATTAGTTAGTAACTTGTGATATTTTCGTGGATCATGAACCAGCCTGAAAAAAACATGATATAGTATTTTGCCAGATCACCCTCCCTAGGACTAATACATTCATAGGAATTATTCATAGGAACATTTCACAATATTTTGGGTTAGATACATTTTTATTAAAGTGTTGATTATTTATGCATTAGGGTTGAATTTCAGTGAAACAAGTTTTTGTTTTGGACTAATATGAACTTTACTCTATAGGTGTACCTGTTGAGAGTTTGCGTCTGCGCTTTGCCCTACTGCAGTCTCTTAATAATACCCTGGAGGGTTTCTTTCTGCCACTTGTGGAGCTAAGGCAGACACATACCTATCAGAACAGTATTGCTGCCCTGCTGCGTGAGGCTAAAGGTCTGCTGCTACATATGTTCAACGAACTAAGGTACAAAGTCACTTTCTTTTAAAGGGAAATCCGTCCTCACATTTCTTTTGTTTGTTCTATTTTATATCTCTTTCAGGACTTATTTTTTATGACACTAAAGTAGCCATTATGAACAAGGTGCTGAATGCAACAGTGCAGCGTACTGTTGACCATGCTGCCCCTGAGATCACACTGGATCCTCTAGAGATAGTGGGAGGTATGCAGACCATTTACTTTCACATTTTTTTTTTATTCGAAGCAACTTTAAAAGGAGACAGGATGCAATCAAAACACCACTAGTTAGGAGCCCTGCTCAATGTCCTAAAAACCCTACAGCCCACAGCAAGACAGAATGTTCACATCATGGTGTTAGGTGTGAGCTTCCGCAGCTTAAGACTTGAATGTTTTTAGCAAAGCCCAATTTCCCCCCCCCTATCTGGTGCATCAGAATGCTTGCCGTCTTTACTCAGTGACATTCTTCAGGGCTAATTCTCACTCACTGCGTATCACACAGTTATCCTGCCTTCACACTGACAGTGATTTTTTTTTTTTTTACGCCTCTGCGTAGGTGAGCCTTACACTAAACACTAGGTGGCGGAGGCATTATGTTTTCATGTTGTCTGTGCCCTCGCCCGTCCCTCTGAGATTGTCGTTAGTGTGATCCAAACAGGATCAAAGTCACAGTAAGGTCAAATGTCTGAAAGTTTTTCTTAAGTAGCGTCCTTCCTGTTTGAAGTATATTTTAAGGGTATTTGAGGCATAAAGTATTAGTAAACAAGTAGGACTAGACTTGGTCGTGGTGGAGGCATTCCTGTCAACGGAGTTGGCATCGAGTTATCAAGAAAAAAATCTTATCAAACCGAAAAGTTTGTGTGTGTGTTTCTCCTCGCATCAGTAAGGTTGCTCTGCAGTGGGTGTTTCTGTCTTCAGGAACCTTGATATCAGCCATTCAACAAATTTTAAATTTCATAAAGGCCTGCTTCACATCTCCATCAAGAGCACAAACTAGATATAGAGCGCTTGCAAAACCATCAAATTTGACCACAAATTGGATGTCTTCCTGCAGACCTTCTAGATGGAAATGAATATGTATAAATGGCATCCGTATAATAATTCATTGTCCATTTCTTATGTCGTATTAGGGATAATTGGCTCAACAGTCACTCAGGACAGGCTTGCAGGGCTCCAGATGACACTAGCACTGCCCCATGGTCACATTTTTGTATTGTCTTTTAATATGCATGTTTGTGTCCAGGTGAGATCCACTCCTCAGAGAACACCTACTTCTGTCAGGCAGCTCGGCAGCTGTCTAACGTTCCCTCATCTCAACTATGTGTGAAACTAGCTAGTGGAGGAGACCCCACCTATGCCTTCAACATCCGCTTTACTGGAGAGGAAGTTCATGGCACTAGTCAGAATTCAAACACAGTACAGTACTCATGCACCCCTCATTCACATAATTCAAATCAATATTTATATTAAAAGCTTGTATATTTCCATAGGTGGTTCATTTCGCCACTTCCTGTGGCAAGTCTGCAAGGAGCTGCAAAGCAGCATCCTGTCTTTGCTTCTGCCATGTCCCAGTTCTGCCAGTAATCGCAGCAAGGTATGTAGTCCTCAATATCCTGCCATATACATTGTGTGAGGGAAATAAAAAGGCTGTTGTGTTTTTTATTACTTGAGCAAGGGTTACAATCTTTTAAGGGTTAAAACAGGCAGTGATATATGACTCCTTAAGTTCATCCTCTTGCAGTTTTAAAGGTTTTTAAGGTCCTCCAATTATAGGCAATTCAAACTTCTAATTTAAATATTTGAAGTAATTAGTAATTACTTCCCAAAGCATATATATTAGAGGTTAAAGTCAATTTAAAAAAAAACACTTTCTTTATAGGTTTTCAGTTTACATAACAAAACAAAAACACTGGCAGTGTATATAGTCCCCCCCATCCCAAGGCCTCAGTGGAATAAATAAATAAATTTTAAAAATTTAAATACAATAAAGAGAATGCTTATTACATGGTTGCGGACAATTACTGACATGTACATTGTTCAGCAGTGTTTAGAATAGGAACATTGTAAAACATTATTAATCATTGAATCCAGCTGGCTATCTCATGTGTATGTAAGTGTGTAAGAGAAAATGATATCAAATGAGAGGTATGCTTTTGACAAATTCTGTAAAGTGGGTTTTAATATATCTGTCCTGGGAGCTATTCCAATTATACCTCAACTTCTCTAGTGGAATCATGTAGAGTACTTCCTTAACGCCAGCAGTGTGACAAATGCTATAGCGTTTGCCTAGGGAACAGTAAGTTGCTCTGACGGAGACACCCCAAAGACAGCAATTAGCAGGCTAATGTCCTACCACAAATGTAGGAGATTGCTTCAAAAATCCTCACCCAGAAGTTACCTAGTGAATTGCACAACCAAAACGTGACCTAATGTAGCTGGACTGTGGCGACATCCCAGACACTCTGGGTTGGTGCCAGGGTATATTTGGGCTAATTTCTCATTTGAGTAGTGCAGTGTATGACTTTGAATTGGATGAGACCATGTCTTCTGCAAAAAATGATGGTATGTATACTTACGTATATGGTATGTATGGTGGTATGTATCTTTTCAGATAGTATAACATCCAAATCCTCCTCCCATGCCAGTTTAGCAAAATCCAATGAGGGGGCTTATATTTTGTTTTATAGATTTTAGACACCCTCCCTTTCCCATAAAGGTCAAATTCTGGTCTAGCATCCATCGCATTTTTAGGTGGTAAGGAGGGAAATGGGAAGTGTTTCTTAGCAAAACTACGCACCTGTAGATATCTGAAAAAATGGTTTTTCGGGATACTGTGATCTTTTTGCAGTGTTTCAAATGAAGCGAATGTACTTTCGACAAAGAATACCAAACCATTCCTATGGTTCCCATGTTTTGAAAGCAGTGTCAATTTTGGATGGAGGAAACAGATGGTTGTCCACTAACAGGAGAAAGATGTTTACCTAGTTGAAGCAAAAATGTTTCCGGAATAGAAACCATATTTTAAGGGAACAGGACAGATATATTAAAACCCACTGCAATGCTCTGATGCATTCTCAGGGCTACTGCAAGTGGTTCGATGGCTAGATTGAATAAAAACTGTGAAAGGTAGCACCCCCGTTGAGTCCCTCTTTATAGTGCAAAATAATTGGATCTGATAGTGTTTGTGTGTACTGAAGCTGTTGGCGAGGTATACAATATTTTAATCCATAAAGTGAAAGATAGGCCAAACCCAGTTTATCCAGTACCAAGAACAAATGATTCCACTCAACCCGGTCAAAAGCTTTCTCTGTATCGAGAGCAGTTACGACCTCTGGCTGACCAGTTGAATGGGAGGAGTAGAGTATATTGAACAATCGCCACATATTATATAATGACTGCCTCATCGTTCCAAGGTGACACAACAACAGCTTAGTGAGGATTTTGTATTCATGTCACAAGAGGCTGATAGGTCGGTAGGATCCACAGTCCAGGGCATCCTTGTCTTTCTTCAGTAGGACTGATATAGTTGCCTGAGTCATAGTGGGAGGTAACTTCAGTAACAGTAAGCACAGAATAATTTGTAAAACTCTGTAGGGAATCTGTCTGGACTGGGCACCTTCCCACTCTGCATGGAACTTATTGCCTGAATTATTTCTTTGGTTGTTATGGGGGTGTCAAGGATGGTTTGGTCCTTCGCGTAGCAACCAAGCTCTGATAGGATTGTAGTTCAGTCCTTACCGCATTAATGTCAGCTCTAAACCCCGCCATATCCTTTTCTAGTATGCTTCTCTTACTATAATAATATCTCCGATATCTTCACACAGCGATGCAAGCAAACTCCCATCTGACTGGCTAGTGCTGCAGTCGTGTCGGCTGAGGTTGGCTCACCACGCTGATCCAGGGATGAGCCGGGGGCACTAGGCCTTAGAGCAGATGAAGTTGTGTTACAGGTTTTTGTTGGCCTGCTAGCCACGTCTTCTCACTTAACTGATAGACAAACATATAACAAAGCATAAAATAATAATAATAATAATAATAATAATAATATATTCTGTCAAAAAGTGTTAAAAACTGTTTAAACTTTTTAAACAAAAAATTCTAGTCACAAACATCTACTCCAAAGCTTGCTTCCGTGAGATACCCAACTCTACCCAACTCTAGTTAAAATCGACAAGATTTTACAAATAATAATACTGATAATAAAAAAAAACTACTTAACCCGTTGTTGCTGTAACATTTACATTTAAAATTTAACCTTTTCCAGGGTGAAGTGCTTTCCAGTCTCTATCAAATATATATCCTCATGGTATTACTAGGTCAAAGACTAAGAATACCATCAAACTAAATACCTGTTGCTAAAACTCTAGGGTTTTAGTTGGTTGGTACTCTAGCATTCTCAGTGGCACTATATTAAATTAAAAAAAAAAAAAAAAAAACTGCCAGTAGTGGAAACATTCACAGAAATGAAAAAAAAAAAAACTTTGGAAGCCACTTTTGGAAAAAACATAAAATAAAAAATAAAATAAAATATAGGCAGGCATCTGATTCTGGTGCTTTAATTTCATTTGCTGGTTTGTAGACTTGCTGTTATTTTGCTAGCTGTGCTATGCTGCCACTGTACTACTTACTCATAGCCCTGACATACTAAGGGTTTTCTTGTATAAAAGTATGCACTTAAGAAAACCCATAGAAAAGTGCAAATGCTGTAATGAAGGTTTATCAAAATTATGGTTCAACATCTCGGAATGATCAAAACATTTCTTAAAATGACAATGTAACTGTGGCAAAGCTGGTTTCATATTATTATATCCACTGCATTTTCACAACACCAGTACCAAAAGCATTTTAAATAGAGACAGTGAAAAGGATTTCATTCACACTTATCCTATGAGTAGCATACAGTAAGTACTATTCTGTTTTGCATTAATATTACAGTGCTTTGTAACCATACTGTGATGTTAGCTGTTTTTATCACCTGTCAAACATTGGCATCAGGTCATAGTTGAATCATCACTGATATCCGATTACATCACCCTTTTGCCCAGGCCTACTTGCAGATGCAAGTTGTTGCTCATTATTTGAGATCCTAGTAAATCAAGGTCATTGTGTTTATCCTTGTAGCTCAATTTGTCAGCTCAGAGGCTGACATTTCATCATGTTGATTTTTAAATGCTTTTGCCTATATGATATGATGTTGAGAAATGCAGGCAGTTAATTTCTTCTTCAGGTTTTACAATTATTGCAGTTCAGAACATGCGCTTCTCTGATTTTATCTGAGAGACAAAATGCTGAATTATTGCAACACTTCTGCCCTTTTCAGAATAATACTAATGCAGTAATGTGTATTTGTCTAGGGGAAGTACATCCTGACATCTTGCCCCATCACTTACGCCGAAGAACAGCTGCTGCACTTCTTCGGTCAGCTGCTGGGAATCGCCATCCGTGCAGATGTGCCTTTACCTCTGGATTTGCAGGGTTCCTTCTGGAAAGGTCTAGTTGGTGATATTCCAGACCCAGAAACAGATCTACAGGAAGCTGATTTTCTCACTTACAACTACGCCAAGAAGTTTGATAATGTAAGACAAGTTCACTAAGAAAAAGTCAAAATACTGAGAACTGATTAAACAACTAAGTTGAGTGGCAAAAGATAAAACATATGTCAAAACTAGTTATTGTGAGCAATACCTTGACCTTGACTAATTACAGTACTGAATTCGATTACCCCTTCTTTCCCAGGTCATATATTTGCCAAGCTGGAACATGTACAGCTGGATGACCAAGTTATTTTGTTTTAAAAAGTTCTTTATTTTTCTATCATATTTACAGGGCAATGTCACAATTCTGTTATTCAATTTAGCATTTTAGTTTCATATTTTTTGATTTACCCACTTTTTTTTTTTAAAACCTGTAATCCAAGTTATAACCTTTAACTTGGGCAGAATCCCAAAATATTCTCATTCACCATGTTTGTTTACTCTGTGCATAGAACATAAAATAATGGCGCACTACACCCTACCTACTGCCCAGTAAATGTACTAGGATGGTATAAGATGAATTCATGGAAAATGTGAGACAGCATTTGTTTTTGTTGTATTTTAGTGTTGCCCCACCTGACTTTGTTCGCAGCTCACTGTGTCTCATGCTCAGTAGTTCATCTTGGTATGGAAACTAGGCACAGATATTTAAGATTAAATAATCAAGACAATCAAACTCCATCAGCTCCACAACCAGCTCCTGTTATGTGATGGAGAAATTGACGCAGGCATTTAGCCATGGGATCTACTGCCAAACTGCTTAAATCAGTATAACCCATCCCAAGAGCCAGCCCTGCTGTCGGGATGATGAAAAAGATGTTTTTCCAATATTGTCCTTGAACAGTGGGAATGCTATTACTAGTTTTTAAATCCAGATTATATTGTTGAACTTGGCCTTAACCATGACATGGTTGTTGGTGCCAGATGGGCTGGTTTGAATATTTCAGAAACTGCTTATCTCCTGGAAATTTTCACACACACAACAGTCTCTAGAGTTTACACAGAGGGTGCGAAAAAAACTCTCCTATCAACAAGGCCTTTCCACCCACAGAACTGTCGCTCACTCAGTGTTTTTTGTTTTTTGCACCATTCCATCTAAACTCTAGAGAAAATAGTCTCCAGGAGATCAGCAGTTTGAAAACAACATTGTGTATCCTCAATATTGCAAGCACTCCTGCCAATATTATCACCATTTCTCAGAACTGTGTTGACTTGTACTTATATTGGCATGTGTCTCTTTGTCCTTTTAAAAAAACTCAGCATAAAAAGAGTAAGTCACAGTACATTAACATTCATCTAATTGTGCCTTACTCATGTCACCTTGCTATAGCTGTTTCACTTTGCTTTCATTAGGTGACTGATAAGGCTGAGTTGGAAGCGCTATGCATAGAAATCTCATCACAGAGCCACTCAGGTGAAAGCCCTGACTCGCCCAGCCGGCCATGCTGTACCTTCACCTATGTTACCATGACAGGCGAGGAGGTGGAACTGTGCCAGGGTGGGCATAACCTTGCCGTCAGGTAGGGTTCAAAGGACATTAGGTAAAAGAGTGGGAAGAAATGTATAGTGTTTGAGTAGGTGGATTGTGTAGATGCTTATTGCATTTCAGCTACTGGTAAGCTGACTTTTTTTTTTTTACCTGACTGTACTCTGCTTGCTTTATCAAATCTTTCTGAATTAGTTTGTTTAACTTTTTATGCTCTAACACTTCTTTGTATTTCCAGTTGGGAGAACAAAGACTTGTATGCTCAGGCAGTACGTGCCTTGCGTCTGCGGGAACTACAAAATGAGGAGCGTATGAGTGCTGTTCGTGCAGGCTTGGGCTCCATTATCCCTCTGCAACTTCTCACCATGCTCAGCCCCTTAGAGATGGAACTGCGTACCTGTGGCCTCCCCTACATCAACCTGGAATTCCTTAAGGTAATATTATTTCCTAGTTTGCTTACACCTAATTTAACCTGCTTGCTTGTCTCTTTTTCTTACAAATGGAAATAGTATAACTTCCGCTTTTACTTTGGAATTGGCATTTTGGCTTGAATTATTTCCTACAAATTTTCAAAGTATATATCGCTACTGCAACAAACAGCTAATATATCAAACCCGCTGTCTGCAGACAAAAAACACTTTCTAAACTCCTTTTTCATCACTACTACTTTAACACAATTCAGGCTCATACAATGTATCAAGTGGGCCTGATGGAGACCGACCAGCACATTGAGTTCTTCTGGACAGCACTGGAGATGTTTACACAGGAAGAGCTCTGTAAGTTCATTAAGTTTGCTTGCAATCAGGAGCGGATACCCTTCACTTGCCCCTGCAAGGATGGTGGGCCAGACACTGCTCATGTGCCTCCTTATCCCATGAAAATTGCCCCGCCAGATGGCGCGGTGGGTATGTACGATATACAGCTTTCTATGTTTATTTCTGAATGTCATGTTTTTTTGTGTTAGCCTAATTGTAATATGCCCATTTGTTTTACAGTAAGTGTACTTCTCAAGCAGTTCTGATATTAGGCTAGTCTGCTTGGCTAGCTTCTAACACTAGGGGTTTCTGCATATGCATGTTCAGAAATAGTTCTAAATACAGTAATACACATCCTCACATAAACGAATAACTTCATGAATCACATTCTATGAATAGAAACGTGTATACAAGGTTTACACACAAAACTATGCATATGCACAATGCAAAATAAGTGAGACCCCAGCAACCACATCACCTTCTTCGTCTTATATGCTTAGGAAGAGCTAGTGCTCTGTTCCCAGCATGTTTCACTGTTCAGATCATTATTAAAAGAGAAAGGTTTGATTTATTTTACATATGCATCTATGTATATCTAGTCTGTGTTTTTTGTGTTTTAGGTTCACCTGACTACCGTTACATTAGAGTAGAGACCTGCATGTTTATGGTGAAGCTGCCCCAGTATTCCTCTCTTGATGTGATGCTGGAAAAGTTACGTTATGCTATACACTATCGTGAGGACCCTCTGAGTGGCTAAAGGATTCCAAAACACAAATACACACTTGCACAAAAATACCATACATTCATGTTCACTCCCACCCAGAAATTTTCAGAAAGACTGATATTGCTGGAAATGTGGACTCCTTGAGTACTCCCGTTTATTTTAGCTTGATTGTTGAAACTTCTGCCCATCTTGCCTTCAAAAAGACCATTGTTTTGTTTTCTGGACTGCATTGAGTTGAATTACATTTTTGGGTGGTCCTTAGAGGAACCTACATGTTGTATCTGATGGTAGTAATGCATCGTTAGATAATATGGAGAAGAATACTGCACTTTTATTTTCTCATGGTTTCCTATTGTTTACTTCCCTGCACTTTATTGCTGCCATTGATTTTAAATGCTCTTTTTATTGCATTTATAAATATAATGTTGTCTATCATTTCTTGTGTGCCATTATAACTGCTGTCTTTAAAAACAAACAGATGTGCAGTAAGATGCTTTAAGTGGTGGTGGTGGGAAGAATAGGGATGGATGGGGGCTGGCCACTTTTTTTTTTTTTTTTTTTTTTTTTTTGGGCACAGCATAGGGACTTAGGGGGGCTGCAGCCCTGGCAGTCTCCCCCCTTACCACACCTATGACAGCCAAGGTGTTCACATAAATATGTAGAAGAATATTAAAGCAAATGGATGAAAATTTCCTGCTTTCTTGGATTATTAAAAAAATTCATAAATAAGAATGACTTTTAGCATTTGTATCAAAACACTACAACAGCTGCCCCCTACAACTAAAACTTTCCCATGAATACAAGACAGTAGCAGCAAGAGGCTGCTACCAGAGAACATTTGAGGAGTTATATATGCATATTGGGGAATTGTGAATTCAAAGAAATTTTATTTATGTACAATGTCAAGATTGAGTAAATTTATTAATATTTGGGTGGTTACCACAATGGAATGTTTAAATTGACTTCTAACAAATGTCTCTTTATTGTGAAATATTGCATGTACTCTGTATCTGTTGTCATTGCATTATTCCTGTCCACCATTAATTTTTGGCTCTGAGGGGTGATGTTAGCATCTCTCCCCTTAAATGCTGCTTAAATGAGATTATGCTTCTCAGCCCCCATTCTGGTAGGAAGAGCTCTGCATGGTACCATTTATTATACAACATTACTGAGCTTTCGTTGACTTAGGATTTTTGTTGTTTATATGCTGGATTTGCACAAGAATTCAGTCTTTATTATTATTACTATTATTATTATTATTATTATTATTATTTTATAATTTGCTTTGTTTATTTTTTCATTACTATATTTTTTACATTTATTTGTTCTGCATAAAGTATATAGGGGAAAAAAAACAAAAAAAACATTAGTTTGAACAAGGAACATTTCTTTGTCTTTTGAATCATTTTAAAGCTAGAAATAGTTAGGAACCCGTTACTTAATTATAATCAAGATGGAGTTTGCTGTTCCTTCTAATGCTTGTGTTTGCAGTGTTTTATTGTGCGTCTTCAATGGAGCCATTGTAACATTGATGCCTCTTGGAGAATGCTACCGAAGACCTCCCCCAGAATGTTCAAAATAGAGTTTAGACTCTGTTTATGCAGTACATTTTGGTGCGATTGCTGCTATTAAGGATACTCCATCCGCATTTCTCTTTACCTTTCAGAAGAAGAATATTAATGTTTGTCAGAGGGTATCCACAGAAAGAGGGTAAACAAAAGATCTGTGCTGTACATTAACTTGATATTTATTACAATTATTTATGGTTGCATTAACTTTTCTTTCTTACATTTACACATCTGGAATATAATAGAATGCAGATGTGTGAATTCCAGTTAAGTGATATTGATTTCATAATTTCTGTCACAGAATATAAATAAAAATGTATTGATGTATATTGATGTGTACTGTTTGTATGCAGATGTTGGTTTGAATGTATTTGTATTCTGCTCATCATTCAACATAATGATGGTGATAATAATAATAATCATTATTCCAGTAGGAATAATTTCCATTTTAAGCAAAGTACTTTCATTTTCAGGGGCTCAAAGGTATTTGGACAAAGTGACATAATTGTAAATATAACCATAATTTTAATACTTGGATGAAAATCCTTTGCAGTCAATGACAGCCTGAAGTCTGGTGCCCATGTTCTCAAAACTCAAATTCTGAGTTTCCTCCCTGGAGATGCTTTGCCAGGCCTTCACTGCAGCCACCTTCAGTTGACAACTTGACAATAAGTTAATTGACCAGGTGCGGTCCATTCCCTTGTTACTTCGAGACAAATGAAGCAGATAAAAGGTCTGGAGTTGATATCAGGTATTGAGTTGGCATTTGGCAGCTGTTCAACTGGAGCTACCAATATGAAGTCCAAGGAGATCTCAATGCAAGTGAAGGAGGCCATCATAGGCTGAAACAACAACATAAATCTATGAGAGATAGCAAAAACCTTTGGTGTGGCCAGATCAACAGGGTACAGTCTTAAAAAGGGTACATTCTTAAAAAGAAAGAAAGCACCTGTGAGCTCAACAACATCGAAAGGCCTGGAAGACCACGGAAGACAACTAAAGTGGATGATCGCAGAATTCTTTTCTTGGTGAAGAAAAACCCCTTCACAACATCAATAGAAGTCAAGAATACTCTGGAGAAGGTAGGCGTATCATTGTCAAAATCTACAATCAAGAGACGCCTTCATGAATGTAAATACAGAGGGTTTACAACAAGGTGCAAACCACTGGTAACATTCAAGAATTATTCAAGAATAATAATTAACAGTTATTATTATTATTATTATTATTATTATTATTCCATTCAACTTTGTCAAATAGAACATGAAACTACAAAAAAACATGAAACTACTGATTCAGACCACTGGCACCCATTAATACTAAAAATAGTAAAACAAGGAAAAACATTTCATTCATAGCAAACTGAAGAAATGAAAGCTTCACTATCTGCCAGTCTGCCAGATGAATCTAGGTTTAGCAAATGCCAGGAGAACACTACCTACTGGAATGCATTGTAAATTTTGGTGGAGGAGGGATAATGGTCTGGGGTTTGGGTTTGGGCCCCTTATTTTCAGTGAAGGGTAATATTAATGCTACAGCATACAAAGATATTTTAGCCAGGCCTTCTTGTCCACTATCAGTACCTGACCTCACAAATGTTTTTGTCTAAAAGGGCACAAATTCCCACAGAATCTTGTAGAAAGCTTTCTCAGAAGAATGGAGTGTGTGTGTGTGTGTGTGTGTGTGTGTGTGTATCATATACTGTACATACAGGGTGTCCCAAAAGTCTCCATACATAGGGGAAATTAACAGTTTTTAGCAAAATGTCTTCCCAAAATACTTAGTTTATATTATAGGGTTTTTTTTCCAGATAGCCTTTAAGAATGCTTTTGACAAAAGAAGAAGAACATTCTCATGGTTGGATCGGGAAGCTGTCACAAGGTTGCGATGTACTTTAACAGGAAACATGGCAAGCACATCACACACAACACTGTTGCCAAACTTATTACAAAATCAAAAAATCCACTGAACAGAATTTGGCACCAACATCATCAATCCATGGACCTGACCTGCCTTGTGTCAACAGTCCAGGCTGGTTGAGGTTGTGTAATGGCGTGGGGAAACGTTTTCTTGGCACTTTGGGCCCAATCATGAATATACAGTCAGGTCTGGAAGTATTTGGACAATGAAGGAGTTTTTGTGATTTTGCCTTTATACACCACCACAATGGATTTGAAATAAAACAATCAAGATGTGATCGAAGTGTAGACTTTCAGCTTTATTTTAAGAGGTTCCACAAAAATATGGCATTTAGGAATTACAGCCATTTTCAACAAAGTACTTCCATTTTCAGGGGCTCAAAGGTATTTGGACAAAGTGACATAATTGTAAATATAACCATAATTTTAATACTTGGATGAAAATCCTTTGCAGTCAATGACTGCCTGAAGTCTGGTGCCCATGTTCTCAAAACTCAAATTCTGAGTTTCCTCCCTGGAGATGCTTTGCCAGGCCTTCACTGCAGCCACCTTCAGTTGACAACTTGACAAGAGGTTGACTGACCAGGTGCGGTCCATTCCCTCGTTACTTCGAGACAAATGAAGCAGATAAAAGGTCTGGAGTTGATATCAGGTATTGAGTTGGCATTTGGCAGCTGTTCAACTGGAGCTACCAATATGAAGTCCAAGGAGATCTCAATGCAAGTGAAGGAGGCCATCATAGGCTGAAACAACAACATAAATCTATGAGAGATAGCAAAAACCTTTGATGTGGCCAGATCAACAGGGTACAGTCTTAAAAAGGGTACATTCTTAAAAAGAAAGAAAGCACCTGTGAGCTCAACAACATCGAAAGGCCTGGAAGACCACGGAAGACAACTAAAGTAAACAGAATTCTTTTCTTGGTGAAGAAAAACCCCTTCACAACATCAATAGAAGTCAACTATACTCTGGAGAAGGTAGGCGTATCATTGTCAAAATCTACAATCAAGAGACGCCTTCATGAATGTAAATACAGAGGGTTTACAACAAGGTGCAAACCACTGGTAACATTCAAGAACAGCAAAGCCAGATTAGACTTTGCCAGAAAACATCTAAAAAAGCCTCCCATGTTCTGGAATAAGATTCTTTGGACTGATGAAACCAAGATTAACTTGTACCAGAATGATGGGAAGAGAAAAGTATGGCAAAAGAAAGGAACAGCTTATGATCCAAAGCATACCATATCATGTGTCAAACGTGGTGGAGGCAGTGTTATGGCATGGGCATGTATGGCTGCCAATGGAACGAGCTCACTGGTGTTTATTGATGACTGAAGTAGCAAGATGAATTCTGAGGTGTATAGGACTATACTCTCTGCTCACATTCAGCCAAATGCTACAAAACTGATAGGACGCCACTTTACAGTGCAGGTGGATAATGACCCTAAACATACTGCGAAAACAACTCAAGACTTTTTGAAGGCAAAGAAATGGAATATTCTTCAATGGCCAAGTCAGTTGCCTGATCTCAACCCAGTAGAGCATGCTTTTCACTTACTGAAGACAAGACTGAAGGCACAAAGACCCACAAACAAGCATCAACTGAAGGTGGCTGCAGTGAAGGCCTGGCAAAGCATCTCCAGGGAGGAAACTCAGAATTTGAGTTTTGAGAACATGGGCACCAGACTTCAGGCAGTCATTGACTGCAAAGGATTTTCATCCAAGTATTAAAATTATGGTTATATTTACAATTATGTCACTTTGTCCAAATACCTTTGAGCCCCTGAAAATGGAAGTACTTTGTTGAAAATGGCTGTAATTCCTAAATGCCATATTTTTGTGGAACCTCTTAAAATAAAGCTGAAAGTCTACACTTCGATCACATCTTGATTGTTTTATTTCAAATCCGTTGTTGTGGTTTATAAAGGCAAAATCACAAAAGGCAAAATCACACTCTGTCATTGTCCAAATACTTCCAGACCTGACTGTGTGTGTGTGTATATATATATATATATATATATATATATATAATAACTCAGAACATAGCACCTTTTGTTTGATCCCACCCATTTTTCAAGTGATCAGAAATATCAGAACATGTGACTGACAGGTGTTTCTTGTTGCCCAGGTGTGCCCTGTTAGATTGAATATTTAAACAGTTCATAGCTCTGAATGTCTACTCTTGCTTTGAGCCCTGGGTTTCACCTGTGAAAACTACATTTGTTGTTAAAAAGGATAAAGTAACATGAAGGCCAGAGAGCTGTCTAAGGGGGAAAAGCAAACTATTTTGAAGCTGAGAAAAAAATGAAAATCAATCAGAGTCATTGCGCAAGCATCGGGCATAGCCAACAAGATGGAATGTCCTGAAAAAGAAAGAAACCACTGATGTACTAACAACCAGACATCTAACAGGTCGGCCAAGGAAAATCACAGCAGTTGATGACAAATACTGTGAAAGCTGTGAAGAAAAACTGAAAAACAACAGTCAGTGGCACCTCCAACAATCTCCACAGGGCAGGGGTGAAGGTATCACAATCCATCACTGGAAGAAGACTTTGAGAGCAGAAATATAGAGGCCACACCACAAGATGTGAACCATTCATCAGCTTCTAGAATGGGCTCATTAATCTTTATTGATGATGTAACTCATGGCAGCAGCAGAATAAATTAAGAAGTTTACAGAAACATTCTGTCTGCCAATTTACAGAGAAATCCAGTCTAATTGGGAGGAACTTCATCATGCAGCAAGACAATGAGCCAAAACACACTGCCAATGCAACAAAGGACTTCATCAGGGGAAAAAGTGGAAGGTTTTAGACTGGCTAAGTAAATCACCAGACCTGAACCCATCAGGTTCTGAGCATCGATTTCACCTTCTGAAGAGGAGACTGAAGGAGAAATCCCCCAAAACAAACAACAACTGAAAGAAGATGTGGTACAAGCCTGGAAAACATCACAAAAGATGTGTTATTTACTTTAATTTACTTTAAGACTATTTGTTCTTTTGCTCACCTAAAAATTGGGTGGTCTGCGACCAAAGGTGCTATGTTTAAGTTGTCAATATATCAATCATTTTCAATGCATGATAAATAATCAATCATCATCCATGACTCATCACTCAGTTTATTACAAGAATTTATTATTAGTAACATGTTATTTGTACAGGTAGAGGCAATTTGTGTTTGCCATCATTACTCAGTGTTCAGTTTCTGACAACAGGATCACTGTTAGCTGGGTATTTTTGGGGTACAGACCACTTTACTATCATTGACATGCAAAAGCTCCAGCAATACTGCATAAAGTCATCTCAGCACAATATATACTACAGTATGTAAGTATTACACTCACTGTCCATCTAATTAGGAACACCTGTACACCTCCCCATTCATCCAATTATCCAATCAACCAATCATGTCAGCATGTCAGTGTAAAACCATGTAGATACAGGTCAAGAGCTTTAGTTAATGTTCATATCAAACATTGTGAACATCAAATATTAAGTGACTGTACAGTAATATTTGCAGAAAAATTTAATTTTTTTAAATAAATTGTTTGTTGCAAAGGTTACTTCTTTTCAGTTCAAAAATAAAAAAAAATGTAATTTGGCCAGGGGTCCACAAACCTTTGCAAACAGGTGTATACTATATATACAGAAAAAGTGAACAGAAACAAACATTTAATTTAAGATTAATGTTACATTAGACATATTAAATCTAAAGCACAAACATTGTACATTTCACCAGACATGGAAAAACATGGAAAATATTTTCATCCCACACACCTAAATACATTTCTAGGCAAGAACTTATATATATTTCAAAAAACCACCTTCAATCTTTTCTTTAGGATTCTTGAAATAGGATATTTCTAAATAAAGAAGACTTATTTCAGTCAAGCTAGACATTCTGGAATGATCAAGCACCAGCTGCGGGTGCGCAAGTGAAATGTGGAATTATAGAGTGCCTTGCAAAAGTATTCAACTCCCCTTAAAAGTCATCATATTCATCTGGATTACAGGTGACACTTACAAAGTTTGTTCTAGACAGAACTCTTTTTTGCAAACCAAAATTCATTATTTGTCAGCAGATCTTTAAAAAAAAATTAAAAACTGAAATTTTTGTTTGCATAAGTATTTAACCCCTGTGCTGTGGAAGCTCCAAGTTTACACTGATGAAAGATTGCCCTACTGAGGACAGAGTTGGCTTACACTTGCACTCTACCTGTGAATCATTTAAAAATTCCACCTTTCTCAATAAAAGACTCCTTTGATCAGACTGTGACTCTGATGGAATGCTGTGAAAATGAAGACCAAACAGAATTCTAAGGAAATTAGAGATAGTAATAGACATGCACAAGATAGGAAAAGGCTACAAAATAATATCCAAGTGTTTGGATATCCCAGTGAGCACTGTTAGATCAGTTGTGAGGAAATGGAAGCTGCATCATACCACCTCGGCACTGCCTAGACAAAGCTGTCCCAAAAAACACAAGCATTAGAGCAAGAAAGGGACTTGTGAGGGGAAGCTACTGAGGCCAACAATCATTTTAAGGAGCTACAGAGTTCAGTGGCTGAGACCGGAGTGATGGTGCATCAGATATCACAAGCTCTGCATACAACTGGCCTGTATGGGAGGATGGCTAGAGAGAAGCCATTAATGAAGAAAAAACACATCAAAGCAGTCTTGAAAATGCATCAGACTGACTCAGTTAAAATGTGCAATAAGGTTTTGTGGTCTGATAAGGCAAAAAATTAACTTTTTGGCCAAAATTCAAAGCACTATGTGTGCACAAAAATAACCTTGCCCTTTCTTCAACAAACACCATCCCAACAGTGGTGGGGTGGTAGCATCATTCCTCAGTGGGGAATGGGCATCTTGTTAAAAGTGAAGGATGGATGGATGGTGCAAAATGCAGGGAGATATTGCAAGACAATCTACTTCAGTCTGCTAAAAAAAAAAAAAACTAAAGGCAAGGAGAAATGTCACCTTTCAGCAGGACAATGATCCCAAGCACAAGACCAAAGAAAAAGGTGTACTAGTACTAGTACTAGTCTGAAGGGGTTGAGTACTTATGCAAGCAACATTTTTCAGTTTTTAATTTTTTTTTGACAAATAATGAATTTTTACTTTAAGAGCATATTGATTTGTAATAAAAATACTGTCTGAAACAATCTGTGTAAGTGTCATTTGTAGTTCAGACAAATCTAATGAGGGTTGAATACTTTTCCAAGGCATTGTATATGTAGATCTACTTAGCAAACAAGCATGATAAGATAAATAGAATATTCTTCAAAATTTCTAAAATAAATTCAGGTTGTTCATTATAATAATTCCAAAAAAAAATTCCAGTGTACTTTATTATCTGGATATATGTCTAGCTGGTCATTCCCAGTTGTTTCTTCAGTCTCTGCAATTGCTCTATGCTGATGTTGTTGCCACCACACACAACCACCACCACCGGCCCCAAATCCTGAGACAACTTATTCTCCTTCTGCAGACGTTTAATGATATTGCAGTAGATGGCTGCAAGTGCAGCACCACAAGCAGGTTCAACTAGAATCTTTTCATCATCTGCAAGTATAAAGCAAGGATAAGTAGGTGTGGAGATAAATATGTGCTTCCATAAGTAAGCATGATTAAAAATATTTCGTTATCAAGATACTTTAAACATCTGAAAATGAGCCTTTCATTTCATCTATTTATATTTGCATTTATGTGCATTTCTGTGAATATAAGAACCCTGAAATTTTGCATTATTGTGCTTTGCTACTAACCAATGAAACGCTCAGCTGCCCATACAGCTTCCTGATCTGTGACCAGCTCTGAGTAAACAGTGTGCTCACTCACAAGCTTCATTGTTTGAGATGATACCCGTGTAAGGCCCAGCGTGGTAGCAACACTAAGGACAAAAGCAGATCTGAAATATTCAAATCACAGTACTTTTTCTTTGTCCAAATCGACACGTTATGAAGTCATATACCCTTACCTAGTGATGGAGGGCAGTGTAACCAGCTCTCCCACCTTCATGGCTGCATTAAGGCTGTGAGCACCCACTGTTTCCATAGCAATGATGGGGACATCTTCCCAGCCAGCACGACGGAGACCTTCCACAACCCCGTTCAAGAGGCCACCACCTCCCACAGACAAAACGATTGCTCCTGGCTTCCCTTCCAGCTGCGACTCCAGTTCCTTCACCAGAGTGGTGTGACCTTCCCTGCAAACACAAATCCATGTAATCCACTTTGCAGAGGTCATTGGTTTGTAAGCTAACATTAATTTCTAGACTTTTATCAAACTGTGCATAAATTGATAAGTTAATCGTGTGCTCTATACAAGGTACAAAATTATTGTTCTCTCACACTTGTGGCATATTCAGCATTGAGGTGTTTAATTGATGCTGAATGATAACTCAGGATAATGCTGGCGAACTTAGGAAATGTTAAAAGAAGTCCTAAATTATAGATTATTGGTTTAGTTTAAACAAACGTTAAAAAATGTAATACAAAACATTGCTTATTATATGTATCAAATGCAGTGCCAGTCAAATGCAGTCTGAATATCAACTTTTGAAATTTATACCATACTTTCAATGTGCTTCACTTTACCCATTATTTATCAGCTGTCTTAGTTTTATTGTATGTCTTGTCTTCTATACCATTTGTATTTTTTCTGTATGGAAATGATAAATAGTACTGTTATTGTACTGTGGTGTATAATATAGAGCATTTCAAAATGTACCAAAGCTGCTCACCATATAAGGGGATCATCATAGGGAGAGATGAATACCCAGTCAGGGTTGTTAGACACAAGCTGTTGACCAAATTCAAGGCTCTCATTCAATGACTGTGGAGAGGAAAAAAGCTATACAATGACCTAAACAAGGCCTAGGCATGTGAGTTGAATGCTTTTTTTAATTATTATTATTATTACTGTTGTTGTTGCTTCCTGTGAACACTACTGTCAGGAATGTTCGTGAATAATAAAAATTACTGCATCACTCACTTTGCCGTGAATGATAACATCAGCCCCTTCATCATATAGTCTCTGCACAGTGCCTGAAGGAGTAACACTGGGCACCACTATAGTGGCAGGCACTCCCAACTTCCGTGCAGAATAGGCGGCAGCCATGCCAGCGTTGCCTCCTGGTATACAAAAAAAATTCATTTCAGTATGGCAGTAAACAGTCTTATTTGCAAATAATATAGCTTGGGTAGTGAGATATACAGTAACTTTAACAAGATGCCGCAAACTACAGGTAGTACTTCATTATCTGCCACACTATTTAAAACATTTTTTGGGCAAAAAATTTTATTATATATAGAAATCTATAAAGGATAAGAAGTTTGTGAATTTTTCGATGCAGGTTTGCACAGTTCTTACTTACATATTCATGGCATCAATAGCTCAAATTTCAATAACAGGACATTAAAATATAGTAAAACTGACAACATATTAAGATGTTGGCCTAAGTACTGTTCTATAACTTATTCCTTACAGCAATAACAATAATAACAGGATTTAGAAAATCTACAGTATTTTCGAAATTCATAACCAATTTTTCTTAAATATAGTATAACCAGATTAAGTGAAAATCACAGTAAAAATCCACCACTAAAAGGCACTTAAAATTTTTATACCACAGCACTGCTGAATTCTTGAATAGAAGATAATATAAATTATTTTTATTAACGCACTCTTTCTAATATGTTAGTATTCCTATAACGGCTCATACATAGGGCCTTCTATGGTGGACGCTCCATATATACAATCACTGTCCACTTTAACAGGAACACCTGTACACCTGCTCATTCATGCAGTCATGTGGCAGCAGCACAATGCATAAAATCATTCAGATATAGGTCAAAAGTTTCAGTTAAGAATAGGGAAATCAGAATAGGGAAAAAATCTCAGTGACTTTAACCATGGCATGGTTGTTGGTGCCAGATGGGCTAGTTTGAATATTTTAGAAACTGCTGATCTCCTTAGAACAGTCTCTAGAGTTTACACAGAATGGTGCAAAAAACAAAAACATTCTGTGAGCGGAGGTTCTGCAGGCTGAAACACCTTGTTTATGAGAGCGATCAGAGGAGAATGACCAGACTGAGCTGAGCTGACAGTCTGTGATAATTAAAATAAGCACTCTTTACAACTGTGGTGAGCAGAAAAGCATCTCAGAATGCACAACACATCAAACCTTGAGGTGGATGGGCTACAACAGAAGAAGACCACATCACGTTCTATTCCTGTCAGCCGAACAAGAATCTGAGGCTATCATTCGTACAGACTCACTGAAATTGTAAAATTAAGCAGCTTTTTATTGCCTTTTAACCAGGTTTTATTTGTACCCAAATCTTTTTTATTTAATATTATCAAATTTCTGTTAGTGCTTTTTATTAGCATATTCTTTACTATTGGAGGCTACTAAATCAAATTGTATCATATCATTATATCATATCATATCATCAATCAAATATTGTCTAAATCATAATTGTGTTATATTGTGTGGAAGCCTGAAGTTTACACCCCTAATAGACTAAATTCAAAACAAAATAAAAGCATAGCACTTGTCATGCAGTTAACCACACTGCATGCTAAGATGGAACATTTGTGACAACAGGTTCTAAAATATAAAATAAATAAATATAATAACACTAATTAAAATATTTAAATGATTGGGTTCTATATACACAATATGGGCAAATGTATGTGGACACCCATCCTAATTATTTTCAGGTGGTTCAGCCACACCCATTGTTAACAGGTTAAATTCAATTCAGATTTATTTATATAGCGCTTTTAACAATGGACAGTGTCACAAAGCAGCTTTACAGAAATCTGTAAATTTGTAAATAGATTTATATAACATTTTTCAATCAATCAATTTTTCATTTTTCAAGGTTCAGGTTCTGCTGACTCTGAATTCATACCATACAGGTGGGGCAGAGCGTGTATTAGCCATTCAATAAATGCTAACCTTAATAAAATCTTAATTCACAACTTGATATATTTTAAATTCCATTGAATACTAATTACCTCTTATAGGTGACAAACAGAGTTTCTAACGAAACTGCCTGTTTCTGATCAAATTGCCCCACAATTGTGAGCAAATCAACAGAAAATTTGCTTAAATCTGTCAGTATACACACAAATCAACAGAAAATTTGCTTAAATCTGTCAATACACACACAAAACAATACACAACAGACCATGCATCTAAGGCAGGGTGGTGTGATATGGCCTGATGCAAAGCACCTTGACTGTTACAAAGTGCTGACACCCCGAGACTCCTTCCATAAATATTAAATAAGTGTCTCCTAACAAAAAAAAACTTCACCACAATCACTGTTACTATAGAAACACTGACATATTAGAACGATATGGGGTGCTAAATGTAAAAAGTTTCTCTCATATTATTATTATTATTTTTTTTTTAACCTTTGAGGCCATTCTGATACATTTAGTTTACATATCAGTGTAAATATTGAAAGTAAATGTTAAATATAAATGTAAATATAAATGTTAAATACAAATATAAATGGTTAACATAAATGAAAATATCAAATATAAATATAAATCTTAAATGTAAATATAGAACCTCTATATTTAAACTCATATGCTAATTGACCGCGCCCTCTCGGAGTGTGCGTCATGGGAAAACGCAGCACCAGTAGGGTTGCCAAGTTTATACCATACTGTGCCAGGTTTGGAGCAAAGTTAAAAATGTTGACAGGCTGATTTGTGACCGCAAAGTTTTTGTTGTAAAGCAAATAATTGGAATTAAATCAAACCAGTGTCTACCAACATATGCTATTGCAAAGGAAAAAATTAAATGCAGACCTATCTACAACGTACGGAACCATTTCTGTTTCCTGCGGAAGTCTACTTGAGCTGAGGACCGAACCAGTGACCCTCAAGCTATGAGGTTATGCTGCTACTCACCACATGACTGAGCTCATTTCCTACTACTCAGTTCTTCCTGTCAGCGAAAACATTCTCCCGATTATTCAGAACGTAGATGACGTTAATACTACGTTAACAGTATTTACATTTAGATTTAGATTTAAGATTCACACTGAAATATATGACATATATTTTTTTAAATTTAAATAGAAATATTAAATACAAATGTAAATATAAATGTAGAACTTAAACGTGTAATTGTGTAATTGACCCCGCCCTCTCGGAGAGTGCTTCGCTGAGTAAACATGACGGAGGCAGAGTTGCAGGTTTACACCAGACTGTGCTAGATTAGGAACGCCGTAGCCTATGTAAAGAGCAAATGCTAATGTGGGTGGCGGTGTTATTTGTTTGACTTCAGAACACTTGTTTGGGATCAGGTAAGATGGCTACCTGACTAGCTAAGTGCTACATAGACATTATGGCAAAATAAGCTGTGATATCGAGAAAACTTTTGTTAAAATCAAAAGATTTAAAAAACAAAACAAAACACTGTCTACATTTAAATTTTCCTTTGATGTGGCATATGTTGGTAGAAGTTGGTTAGCTTTAATTCCGATTATTTGCTTGAAAACAAGATCTTGGTGGCCGCTGACTGTTTTAAAGTCAGCCCAAAATGCAGCCAGCCTTTCACATCTCCAACATTGCTCAGCCTCTTTCAGCACCACTGGCGCTGTGTTTTCCCATGACGCACACTCCGAGAGGGCGGGGCAATTAGCATATGAACGAAACAGTTAAGTTCTACATTTACATTTAATATTTATATTTAATATTTACGTTTAAATTGAACATTTATATTTGTATTTAACATTTATAATTACATTTAACATTTATAATTACATTTAACATTTATATTTACCAGTTATATTTAACATTTATTTTTTAATATTTACACTGAAACTTAAAACTATTATTTGAAATATATCAGAATGGCACTTTCAAACGACTTTTTCACAAGTTTGCTCAAAATAATAATTTGTTAATCATTATTTATTTTATTAGTGAAATGCACCAATATTTCTGCATTTTGCATCGAGATTTCATAAGTTAAAAATACTTTAAAATACGAGTCACTTCTCATATTTTTAGATTCACAGGTTTTGGACTAGAAACCGATATCATATCGTAATTACAACGTAATTTTTGCTAGACACTATACTGCGTAAGTTGCGTAGACTACAGCACATAACTTTATTAATAATAAATTTAGATTTTTAATGCAGCCTGCTCGACCTCTGATTAATTTTTACAGTGTAGATGTGGCGTAGTCTAATTAAGTTGTATGGGCAAGGTCTTTTCCCTATTGCGCTGTCTCCTCTACCCCCTGGGAAAGTGTAAAATCGCCTATGCTTGCACACTGTCCTCGCTCCCTGGGAGGGAGGAGCTAAGATGTGAAGAATGGAAGCAAGGAAAGAAAATGAGAAGCACACTTAGATATCTGTACATTCCAGACAAAACTGGAGCGCGCAGGTACAACATACGACTCAATCCAGCTACAATAATCCAGTTCGAAGAACCAAATAAACCAGTTTAGTAAATCTGGCACAGCGAACTACAAGCAAATGGTCCTTTATTTGGCTTTATTGTGTTTTGAGCTACTTGCATGCTCATGCTTTGCTGTAAAGAAGTGTTTCGTTATCAACCCACCTGAGCAACAAACAAATCGAGTACAGCCAGTTTCTGCCCACTGTAAGCAAAGAGAAGAAAAATGTCACAGGTCAGCTTCATTTAAAATCAATATTTGTATTTTGTTTATGTGTATACTCCTCTGTTTTTACGTATCTAAATTAAAAACTGACGTTAGTGAACATTTTTTAATCAAAATGGACTCCCCCCCCCCCCCCCCCTTAATTATATGTTGTCCATCTTTTAAGAAGTTCTAAAGTAATAACTACACTAACAAAGCAGCGAGGAAGAAGGTGAGTTTCTCACCTATGAAACAGAAGATAGTGTAGCCCACTTGTTTGTGTGTGTGTGTGTGTGTAGTTTGTTGTGAACTATCGAACTGCGTTGCCCCTCGATCCTATTCTTTCTGATAGATTTTGCTAAAAAGCACCGACACTGATGAAAAATTCAGTTTAAATTTCACAGTTTAAAAATGAAATACATTATCAGGATGATTGACTTACCATCTTACACAAGTGACCGATGCCTCGGATTTTAAACGAGCCTGTAGGCTGACATGAGTCCAGCTTCAGATATACAGCTGTACCTGCTACATTTGAGAGTGGCACGCTCTCTCTTAGTGGCGTGACGATGTGAAGTGGATGCGGGGTCTTCATAGTCTGATCTTCAGGAGTGACCTTTCATTCATGTAAGAGTTATGAGGTAGGACACGACATAACATCAACTGATATTCGACGAACTGATCCGACGAACAGTAATCTACTCTCTATCCTTAGTGTTTACATTAAGCGTTTAAAACAAGTGTAATTGTGTTAGAACAATTTATGTAAACATTTTGTTCTTTAAGAACTGAAATGATGAAAAGACGAGATACAATAGCCTACTGAATAGTCACTGAATGACTATCCGAAATTATGTTATGTTCAACAGCTTAGCTTGATCTCTGAAAAAATGAATCGGTATTATAAAAAAAAAACTCTATCTTACCTCCACAAATTAAAATATATAGCGTCCTGGTTGTTTCGTTTCTGTCCTCGGTCAGGTCTACCTTTTTAAAGTCTTCTTTACTCTAAATTACAGAACTTATGGTTCACGAGAACCAATCGCAGCTCTCCCTGCCTAACACACCTCTGTCCTCTAGCCACGCCTGCTCTTTGAACGGGACGGGACGAAACAATTAGCAAGCTCATGCTTTATCTTAACAATAGAGCTTGTCTTATTGCTTTTTAAAATTTAACAATAACCATTTACTTATTAAGCATTGGGACTGAAGTAAAATGGCAATAAATAAATAAATAAATAAGCAAGCCACTCAATAGTGAAATGACATCATTTCATATAATATCCTACTAATACTAATAATTGCAAATAATGGCTAAAATCTTGCTTCAGGAATTAAAAAGTATTTCCATCTACATCATAGACGTATAATCTGTTCAAATATTTTATTTAATACAGAATACAAAGGTACACACTCTCTATTAGTGTCCACAACCTAGGCATTACCAAAAGGGACGATTCTATTTTGGCTCAGCACTTCCAAAAGCGGGTGCGCATTGCACAGCGGTCTACACCCCTCCGAGGCGGCATGTTGGCGGCTGAAACCTGACTGATCCGGCTTAGAAACGACCGAGAGTCACTTTTCATATTTTTAGATTCACAGGTTTTGGACTAGAAACCAATATCATATCTTAATTACAACGTAATTTCAAACGTTTGAATACTTTTGAAATTATGCTTTTTTGCTAGACACTATTGCGTAAGTTTTACGACATGCTTTAGGAATTTGCTCGTTCGATAAAACAAGATTATATTTCCATGGTAATGGGATAGCTATAAGCAATGTCCGATAGGCTACAGCACGCAACTAAACCATGGCGCATCTCGTCATTCCTTGCCTTTCTTGTTAATTTGGAATATATGATCTGAGACAAAATTTCAACAGACTTCATTGTAAAACTTGCATTTTAAAAACGTGTGGCCTATTCAGCTTTAAATCTAACAACTATTTATGTTCCATTCATCTTCAGTAACCACTTCAGGGTCATGGTGGATCTAAAATGAGACTGCCCAGTCTTTTGTGAGCAGGGAGGTGCCTGTTGATTACTTTTGTTCGCATCCGCCTCCCCAACACACAGACGGTCCTCCATATAGCCTACGGTTCTTTTATTTCTATTAACAGCCAGATTTGATAGTAATACTTTAAAGTAGGCTATATTCATTATTCGTCAATAATTCGCACTGTCGCTCCCAACAGCATTCAGACTAAGCTGGTGAAAAGGGTTTTATTCATATATCCCTTATTTAAAATGTCTACGCTTTTTCCACTTACTACCTTAAGAATCAGGTAAGTAGCCTTTTTTGGCCTATAACTTAAGGCAAGTATCACAATCTGCTGTGCACCACACTCAAGATATAAGGAAGACATGCATGAAGACTCTTCTCTGTTCTTGCACCCAGGTGGTGGAATGAACTTTCCCTGGCTGTCCACAGTAGCAAAGACCTACCTCTTCACCAAGCACTTCTATTTTATTAGCACTTCTATATATATATATAATATATATATATTTTTTTTTAAATGAGTCCACTTACAGGGCTTCCTTGTAAATCTTAGAGCACTCTTCTTTCAAAATGGCAATTTACATATTTTGTTGATTTTGAAGTAAAAAGAAATAATTTTTTAGCAGATGCAGCAAACAATAATAAAAAAAAACATTTAGCGTTAAAAGCTGCAAATATTAATGCACAGCAGGCTCAGATTATCCAGTGGAGATTAATGAGAAATCCTGGTGGCCTGGCCTATCTTCTGTCTGATTTTGGCCTGCTCACTTTTTTTTTATACCTGCAATGCCAGCAAGTTATGCTGCCAAATTATGTTTCGACTATATCAGAAAAGTCAGGAACCAATGAAAGAAAAACTACATATACTTAATTTTGCATTTATTATTTACGACACATGCTCCATGCATTTTTCAGCCACCGTATCATGTTTTTGCGGATATTGCATAATATATACCCACTGGTTCCTCATGAACATTCCGGACTTGCAACGCTATTGCTCATCATTCTCCTCATCTCCATCTGGCTTCTTTAAGCAATGTGAAATAGAAAGCAATGTAGATGCACTGAAGAACTGGCGAGAAGTGGCCAGGTGGAGCAGAAAGTGAAAGAGCACAAAAAAAAAACCTCCAAAATGAGACACTGGGCAGGAAAAACAGGAAGTGAAGAGTCTCAGCTCCAATCTCCATGGCCACTGACCCAGAAGTTCTGAAGCCTACAGGGAGAAGACTTGCTTGGCACTGATATGGCGAAAATGGAGGGCCACATCCACATGTGGTGGATGTCCAGCAATGTAACCTAACAAATGTTGCAGCACAAAATAAGTTCCAAAGCACTGTAATGTTAATGGGAATAAATGGTATGGACTTATTTCTCTTCAGTAAAAAAAGATCACTAACTGAGTGACTGAAAGCTAACGTCACCTGTTTCACCTACTGTTAAAGCAAAAGTTGTTGTTCTTCTGGCTGCTCCCATTAGGGGTCACCACAGCAGATCACCTTCCAATAATACTGTCGACATATTGATTTAGCACAGGTTTTATACCAGATGCCCTTCCTGACACAACCATCCCCATTTACCTGTCCTTGGGATTGGCACCAAGAGTGCACTAGTTGTGGCGCAAACTGACAATCCTAAGCTTAAGGGGCCCATGCTCTACCAAGTGAGCTAGCCAGGCACCCCGCTGTAACCATGCAAAAAAAAAATGAAGACAAACAAAGAGTTTAATGCATGGGATTCATCTTTGCAGCAAGCAAGGGCTCAACTACAAGACAAAGACAACTACAAGACAAAGTACTGCAAAAAAAAAGATATCCAAGCAAGTAAAAATGTCTTGTATATAGTCAAATTTATCTAATATTATAAGATATTATTCTGAGATTATTACAGGATGTAATTGGGCTAGGATAGGCTCTGAATACTCTGCAACCCCAACCATGATAAAACGGTTACTGAAGATGGATAAAAAAAATAATCAAAACCACAATATATACTTCCCAATTCTAAGTGAAAAGATCTTCAAAAACAGCTTTAACAGACTCATGTTAAGGTATGCCTCGATGAGTGTAAATTTTATACATTATTATTGCCTTGTTCTTCTACCTCGATGAGTGTAAATTTTATACATTATTATTGCCTTGTTCATGGTGCCAATTAGCTTTGAGTTTTGGCCTTCTCTCTACAAGCAATGCTAGCATTATTAGCTATCATTTATGGCATTATCCAGAGCAATTACGTTTATCTCATTTATACATCTGACCAGTTAAGGGCCTTGCTCAAGGGCCCAACAGTGGCAGCTTGGCAGTGCTGGGGTTTGACCTTCCGATCAGTAGTCCAACATCTGATAGGCATACTGATATTGCATATTTACTCAATTTCTGTTGTTCTCTTGGTAGATTACAGGTAACGAAAATGTCTGGAGGTCTAACAGGCTGGGGAGCACTGTGGTGCCACGGGGGCCCCCTGGTGTAAGATGAGAGCAAATAAATCACCTAGATTTGAGGGTGATCCTAGTATATCTATGGTATATATGGTCAGTTATATCAACAATCAGGTGGGCTCATTCCAGACTAGCCTAACTGATAAGATAGGATAAGTTAGATAAGATTTTTCTTGGACTCAACACATTGAGCAGCAGCATACACAATTATACACAGAGCATATTCAATCACACATTATTGCAGTCTCATTGTTGTTGCACATCTCAGTATAATTACACAGTCTAAAAGAATTGTTCCCTAGACCCTCCTATTTAAAATCTTTTTTTGAAGCAGGAACAAATGACTTTTTATAATGATTTAATTTGCACCTTGGCACTCTATATCTTCTACCAGAGTTTATCAGCTGGTACACAGAGTGAAGAACGGGTCTGTTTTCTGTGCTCCTCCAAGAAAAGTGCATTCATAGATGGACTGAAGAGACATTCTTTTTTCTTGTATGACTTTAATTGTGGTCTTTACTATGGAATTGATCTGAGGTTTTGACTGAACAGAAAGACTACTATACCATGCCTGCAACCCATAACTAATTAAACTCTCTAAAACTGCCTGATAAAATAAAAATATAACTTTCTCACTAATTTCATACACTCTTTAAAATATACCCTGTGCGGTATTCTGGAGCACGGACTATCAACATGGGTTTTTCATGTGAATCTGTTATCAATATGGACACAGAGATAGTTGTATGAATATACCTGTTTAATGGGAATGTCATGGATGATTACCTGACTATGGTCACCTACTGCCTTTGGATCAAACACCATCTCTTTCATTTTATTCATGTTTAATGTGAAACAATTATCATCACACCACTGCACAAATTTTGTTATTTCAGACTGATAATTTGATGTACCAAAAACTTTATACAAATAGCTTAAAATAGCAGAATAGTCAGAGAATTTAATGATGTAGTTATGTGGATGTCTGCTCAACCATTCTTTTGTGCACAGAGTAAAGAGAATGGGTGAGCTCACACAACCCTGGGGGGCATCTGTGCTGATAGTTTTAGGTTCAGAAATGGTGTTAACTTTTACATGCTAAATGCAACCTGGCAAGAAAGAATGGTCCCATTTCATGATAAAAAGGTTAAGTCTCAACTGTTTCAGTCTCTTCAACAGTAAATTGGGCTGAAGAGTGTTAAAAGCTGAACTAAAATCAACAAAAAAGCAGACATGCATAAGCCTTAGGGTCTTCTAGAAGCTTCAGAATCAAGTGTGTAATGGTGCTAATAGCATCATCTGTACCTTGCCCTTGTCTGTATGCGAATTGGAATGGGTCTAACTATGACTTTACCTCTTCTTTTAGTGTAAACACAGTATATTTCTCTAAACATATCATCAAGACAGAAGTTAAAGCTACAGGTCTGTAATCATTATTGTTGATTGGACATGATTTCTTCGGGACTGGTGTAATAACAGTTTTTGGTTTTTTTTTTCCAAATAATGGGAATGGTATGTGAGTCCAATGACTGTTGGAAAATATGGCAATGAGGTGAGTTCCTCTAAATATGTCTTCAGCAGCAGAAAGTAGCTGAACCATATATGTCTCTACCACCAGTCTGCTTTCCAAATCACACAAAATAATTTCTATGATACTGGCACATTCCTGAGTGAAGTTGTGGGTTTCATTAGTCTTCTTAAAATAATCTGTAGTGATTAGATTTCTGTTTGTTTTCATGTTGGTTATAGCCCTCACAGAGATTCCACAGATTTTTTGAGTTTATGCTAGTAGAATTTTGCTCTATGTCCTTTTGCCGCCTCCTAGCCACCTTTAACAACTGATGATGTTCCTTTTGTACTGTTTTCAGTGCCCATCTGTCACAATTCCCGAAAGTTGCTTTTTCATATTAATGTAGTTCCTTACTTCCTTTGTAATGCGTGGTTTATTAATGGGGTATACGATTATGTCCTTCTTACGTAGTACATTATCTACACAAAAGTTAATGTAACCAGTTACTATTTCTGTAGCCCTGTTGACATGTGCATTAAAAATCTCCCAGTCTGTGCACAAGAAACACCCTTTCACCTCTCTTCTATCCTCTCCCATACCGTCACAGTCTTAATCAGTAGCTTGTTCCTTTTGAACACAGTGTTGTATACCTGGTATTAAATGCACCCTGTTATGATCAGTGTTTGCCAGAAGAGATTTCGGTTTTGCAGTGCAGGCGTTTTTGATGTTACCATAGCATATGTCTAAAACATTATTGTCTCGTGTCTCACACTTTACATATTGAGAAAAGCCAGGTAAAAAATAAATCAAGCTTGCAGTGGTTAAAATCACCTAAAATAAAAGTAGAGGCACCAGCGCTGCAGGTGATTCTGAACACAGTCTGCTACAATTCAACATCAGGAATACAGATGGTAATGAAGACCTCCTCACCAAGTCAACACATCACCAATCATGTTTTTTTCCTGGCAGAGCTGGACAGCCTATTGGGACATGCACTGGCCTCATTATCTATACACTTTTTCTCCTCTCCTGCTGATGCATTCATTATTGCATAGAAATAGTCAACAAGACCACAGAGTCCTGCTTCTGGCCCCAAGATGGCAAGGGCTTGGCTTCCACAAGAGCTTCCACTGATGTTTGGAACATGCTGGTGCTTTCCTCTATAAGAGATTTGGATGGAGCGATTGATACCTTCAGCCAGGTCACCTGTGCCTGTGGATGTGGGCCCTTGGGATAAACTTATAACCAAAGAAAACAGGTCTCATATGCCAAGTGGAATCTGTTCCGTGAATGCCATGCACCCCATCAGCTGGATCTGGTATAGTACACAATTCCCAAAAATTTTTCTTCATTAATTGATGTGCTACACCTAAATCTAACGGATAAACTTAACTTCAGTAACCAAAAGGAAATCTTTTGGGTTAGGTTATTATTTACTTGTACTGAACTTGTCCAGCTTTTGAGGTGTCTTCTTGTGCCAATAACAGAGAGCAGAGTGACATCTGGTGGTGTGCAGCAATTATAGGTGCCATAAATTCTAACCTGTGATTGCCATAAATTCTAACCTTGTTGATTTTTGATTTCATAGTTTTAATCCATTATGCATGCTATGTATTCATTGTTATCTTCTAAAAAATGCTGTTAAAGTAATTCAACAAATGTATGTTATGTGCTGTATGTGAATATATTAAGGATGTGATTGTGCTACAATAAAGTATTCTAATGTGTTATCCCAAAGTACTTTGTTGAACTCAAAACAATGGTAAGTGTAAAACTGGTTTATGGGTTACACTACCAGTAGTTTGGTCCTTCTGACAGGTTTAGACATGGACATAAAACTGGTTTATGGGTTACACTACCAGTAGTTTGGTCCTTCTGACAGGTTTAGACAGACAGAAGGAAAATAGTCATTTAATCAGATCCACTGTCTTTTAGCAGCAGAAAATCAACATAGAACATACTTTACATCTGGACCTCAGCAATGCCACTGGCAGTTGGGCACTCACTGCTTTGCATCGGGGTGGCTGTCAGGCAGATGCCAGAATTTTCTGTCAGCTGACTGATGGTGGTACTGATTCCTTTGAAAGTGCAGACACAATGAAACTGGCACATTCCCACTGCCAGCATTTCCACAGCTGCCTGAGCACATTCTATTACAGAATCCCAGTTCTTTAAATATAGGTTCCAGCAGTGTAGCCAAAGACAGGGCAGTCATCTTCTCTATTACAGATACTTTTTTAAGTCAAGTCATTTTTAATGTTATTGGCCAATCTGAGACAAATGTTATGGCTGACCTCTGCCCTGCTTTGCTCTATGATGTTTTAACTTCACAAGCGGGATGACTTTAGACCCAGATGCCATTTTCTCTTCAGATAGTGCCACTGTGGCTTGGTGAAATGGCACTTGAAAGTGGATAATCCCATACTCCCATGGAGAGAAAGGCACAAGGTCAGTTCTGAATCTGATTGTAAAGTAATGTAAAGGTTTACATGGTTATTATTCTTCTATTTAATGGATTATTAGGCTGCATTTAAACGTATCCAATCGGAATAGAGTAAAACTGATTTGCCCAGGATTACAATATTTGATTTATTAATGAATGACACATCTGCATTTTAATGGTTTTATAGTTGAGAGAAAAGTTAGTTCCTGTTCTCACCTATGTTACAGCTGAGATAAACAGGCATTCTCTCACCAACCTCCCTCCCTGGGATTTCCAAAATGTTCATAATACTAAGTACTTCATTATCTCATTCATTAGAACATTATTTAATTAACAATTGTTTCCCAAAACCCTTCATAACTAACACTTTGTGTAAAATTGTTTGTAAATTAACGAGCAACCTGATGCATTTGTTATTCACTAAGTACTTATTAGTTATTTGGAGCCTGTGTGCAATTCTTCCTCAAAAAGACAGAGGCCACTAATTATGTTCGCTTGAAAGGGCCAAATTCTGTTCTTCTTAATCTTCTTCTTTTTTTGCAAATTTCTTCTATCCACACTTCTTTCTTCCCCATTCATTTTAATAGAGGGAAGCTAGAGTGGGTGACATCACCACTCTAGCTTTGAGAGTAAATTTTGTCTGAATTCGTGGTGTCGACAAAAACATTTTCATGTAAAATCCATATAGTTTCATCAAGAAGCTCCATCAACTTCAAATTGTTGAGCTACTCCACCTTTCTAAAACTTCCAAATATCTAATTGTTTCAAAATATATATTTCAAATTATGAGCGGTTTGTTTGGCACTAGGGTCAAGAGTCCCATTCACTCCCATTCAAAATCTGTCACCATCAGCTTTGGCTTTTACTAAATGTTCATATTCATTTTTAAAAAGCCATAAATCAAAAAGCCATAAATCAAACATTTCCCACTCAATATTTTTGCACCAAATCGATCAGTAAAGTCTCCTAACATGGACCATGCCATTAGTTAAGTAATTTGGTGAATACTTTCTGAGTTTTGAGTGTTTGTGAGAAAACCCAGCTTGCTGTTCAAATTTTATAATATAATATTTTATAAATATCTATTTAATACAAAACAAAACAAAAACTGTCAGTTAAGAGCTACGGAATGTCACAGAGGGCAAGTCTCACACACACACACACAGCAAACAAGCAGAAGAGTGATTTCAGAAACAAAAAACTGCATCTGAAAATCCACAAATAGAAGAAAAATGAAAGCAAAATGAGAATGTGAACAAGAGCAAACTTTTTTGAGAGTTTTATCTTGATTTTGATTCTGATTACTTGAATTTGCAATAAAGGTTTTACATTTTGATAACTAATATTTATTAGTTTATTTGAAACATTTGGTACATAATTAACTGTAAAAAACACAAGCAGTGCAATTAAAAAGCTGAACATGCTGACTGGATTAACATACTCCATGTTATTACGATAAAGCAGTCACAAAATCTTGCTCCATGTATGCACAGAATTTAGGATTGGATTACAAATAATAAGCCCAATTGATACAGCTAAACCAAGATTTTATAAAGAATGTCCAATTTGGGAATCATGTAAACAGTGCGTTTCAGGATGTGCAATCAGAATGAATTCATCTGGATTGCCAAAAATCTTTGCTTGTATACACAGCCAATGAGGTCTCCAGCTGGATTGCTGTTCTGATCATATGAGTTTGATGCCTGCTTTAGGCAATGTAGTAAAATACAAGTATTCATCTATATGATCCAGGTTTGTGCACCTATCCCATTTTCTCTACTATTTTGGCTTTTGAATAAGAGCCCCAACTCAAAAATATACAAAAAAAGTAAATTGCTTGAAATTGCTAAATTGCTTGATCCTGCTTGATCTTCTTCTTCTCATTTTCCTCTCCTAAAACTGATCATGCAGACCAAACTGTAGGTCCTACAGACATGAAACTTGGTCAGTACTTAGTACTCCCTGGTTGGCCTAATTGTAGCACTATAGCAACCATAAAGAGACCACTCCAAATTTTTCTTAAATCAGCAATATATACATATATGGCAGCCATTCCACTCCAATGTCTGTTAAATTCCACAACACAAGCACACTCATTTTACTTAATGAGGTACTGATTAGGTGATCACCTGAACCAAATCTTATTTAACAAGGAAAAGTATTAAAAACCACTACTGTAGTCATCACTATCCTCTTGCAATAAGACCAGCTGGATGGCAAAGTAGTGCTAGTAGTGCTAGTAGTACCTTAAAATTAATTGGAATCAAGAATTGAAAAGAAAGTTTTGAGTGAGCAAAAGAAGGGTTCAATACTGGCTTTACTGACAGAGGGATACAATGAGAGTCAGGTTGCTTCCTTCCTTAAAATTTCAAAGATGGCGATTCACAAGAACAAGCTCAAATAGCAGACATCGGGGACAACAAAGCTACAGACTGGCAGAGGGCAAAAACGACTCTCCACTGACTGGGATGACTGCCGACTCATTCAAATGTTACTCAACAACTGTAGGATGACATCAAGTGACCTACAAAAAGAATGGCGAATGGCAGCTGGGGTGAAGTGCACAACGAGGACAGTATGAAACAGGCTCCTAGGGGCAGGGCTGAAGTCATGCAAAACTAGCAAAAAGCCCTTCATCAATGAGAAGCAAAGAAGAGCCAGGCTGAGGTTTGCAAAAGGCCATAAGAATTGGACTGTAGAGGACTGGAGTATAGTCATCTTCTCTGATGAGTCCAATTTTCAGCTTTTCCCAGCACCTGGCTGTCTAATGGTTAGACAGTGACCTGGAGAGGCCCACAAGCCACAGTTTCTTGCACCCACTGTGAAATTTGGTAGAGGATCGGTGATGATCTGGTGGTGCTTCAGCAAGGCTAGAATACGGCAGATTTGTCTTTGTGAAGGAAGCATGAATCAAACCACGTACAAGGTTATCCTGGAAGAAAACTTCCTTCTGCTCTGACAATGTTCGCCAACTCTGAGGATTTTTTTTTCTTTCATGCCACAGAGCCAGGTCAATCACGGTGTGGATGAAGGACCACCAGATCAAGACCATGTTATGGCCAGCCCAATCTCCAGACCTGAACCCCATTGAAAACCTGTGAAATGTGATCAAGAGGAAGGTGGATGGTCAAAAGCCATCACACAAAGCCAGGCTGCTTGAATTTTTGCGCTAGGAGTGGCATAAAGACACCCAACAGCAATGTGAAAGACTGATGGAGAGCATGCCAAGATGCATGAAAGCTGTGATTGAAAATCAGCATTTTCCACCAATTACTGATTTCTGAACTCTTCCTAAGTTAAAACATGTTGTTTAAAAATGAATATGAACTTGTTTTCTTTGCATTTGAGGTCTGAAAACACTGTATATCTTTTGTTATTTGTCATTTTCTGCAAATAAATTCTCTAAATGACAATATTTTTATTTGTAATTTGGGAGAAATGTTGTCAATAGTTTATAGAATAAAACAAAATTGTACATTTTACCTATAAATAGTAAACATGCACAGTTTGAGGTGTGGTCAAACAAAGGTAATCTTTTTGGGGGGGGATTTTTCCCCCATTTTCTCCCTAATTTAGTCATGGCCAGTTCCCACCCATCAGACAGCTCTCCCCTATCATATGAGAGCTAATAACTAGAGAGAGTGAAGTCTCTCACATGCTTCCATAACACACGAAGGAAAGCGCCACTTCAACATATATGAGCTCACAGACACCAATGATTGGCTAGTGTCGCTGTGATTAAATGGGGAGAGCCACCCCTCCCTCCCTGAGAGTGCGGCCAGTTTTGCTCCTGGCCACGGATGGCTCTGGCATAGGGATTCAAACACGCAATCTGGTAATCTGTAAGTGAATTTTTGATAATAACCTAATTACTTTTTTAAAAATGGCTGCCATTGGCCAGTCAGCTTTAGGCAGGCATATGACAGGGTTAATATTGAGGTATCATCAAAGTCAAGTCAAAGTCAAAGTCAGCTTTATTGTTATTTTTAGCGCATTGCATGGCAATGGATAAAAACGAAACATAGTTCCTTCAGGAAACTACCGTGCAACATGTGGCAGATATTGACAAGGGCTAAAAGACAACAGTAAATATGGACAATAAATGCAGACAATAATAAGGTCCACAGAAGGTACACAGAATCAAACAAAATTAACAAGTCAGATAAATAGGAAATGTACAGTCAGGTCTGGAAGTATTTGGACAATGGCAGAGTTTTTGTGATTTTGCCTTTATACACCACCACAATGGATTTGAAATAAAACTATCAAGGTATGATCAAAGTGTAGACTTTCAGCTTTATTTTAAGAGGTTCCACAAAAATATGGCATTTACCATTTAGGAATTACAGCCATTTTCAACAAAGTACTTCCATTTTCAGGGGCTTAAAGGTATTTGGACAAAGTGACATAATTGTAAATATAACCATAATTTTAATACTTGGATGAAAATCCTTTGCAGTCAATGTCTGCCTGAAGTCTGGAACCCATGTTCTCAAAACTCAAATTCTGAGTTTCCTCCCTGGAGATGCTTTTCAAGAATATTCCATTTCTTTGCCTTCAAAAAGTCTTGAGCTGCTTTCCCAGTATGTTTCGTGTCATTATCCACCTGCACTGTGAAGCGGCGTCCTATCAGTTTTGTAGCATTTGGCTGAATGTGAGCAGAGAGTATAGCCCTACACACCTCAGAATTCATCTTGCTACTTGTGTCAGCAGTCACATCATCAATAAACACCAGTGAGCCCTTTCTATTGAAAGCCATACATGCCCATGCCATAACACTGCCTCCACCATGTTTGACACATGAGGTGGTATACTTTGGATCATGAGCTGTTCCTTTCTTTTGCCATACTTTTCTCTTCCCATCATTCTGGTGCAAGTTAATCTTGGTTTCATCAGTGTTATTCCAGAACATGGGAGGCTTTTTTAGATGTTTTTTGGCAAAGTCTAATCTGGCTTTCCCGTTCTTGAATGTTACCAGTGGTTTGCACCTTGTTGTAAACCCTCTGTATTTACATTCATGAAGGCGTCTCTTGATTGTAGATTTTGACAATGATACACCTACCTTCTCCAGAGTATTCTTTACTTCTGTTGATGTTATGAAGGGCTTTTTCTTCACCAAGGAAAGGATTCTGCGATCCATCACTTTAGTTGTCTTCCATGGTCTTACAGGCCTTTTGATTTTGTTGAGCTCACCAGTGCTTTCTTTCTTTTTAAGAATGTACCCAACTGTTGATTTGGCCACACCTAAGGTTTTGTTGCTATCTCTCTTATAGATTTATGTTGTTTTTTTAGCTTAATGATGGCCTCCTTCACTTGCATTGAGATCTCCTTCTACTTCATATTGGTAGCTCCAGTCGAACAGCTGCCAAACGCCAACTCAATACCTGATATCAACTCCAGACCTTTAATCTGCTTCATTTGTCTTGACTTAACGAGGGAATGAACCGCACCTGTTCAAATAACTTCTTGTCAGTCAATTGTCCAAATACCTTTGAGCCCCTGAAAATGGAAGTACTTTGCTTAAATGGTGGCTTCCTAAATGGTGAGTGCCATATTTTTGTGGAACCTCTTAAAATAAAGCTGAAAGCCTACACTTCGATTACATCTTGATTGTTTTATTTCAAATCCATTGCTGTGGTGTATAAAGGCAAAATCACAAAAAGTCTGTCATTGTCCAAATACTTCCGGACCTGACTATATATATATATATATATATATATATATATATATATATATATATATATATATATATATATATATACATACTGTATATATATATATATATAATCAGCCATAACATTATGACCATCTGCCTAATATTGTATCTGGCACAAAGATGTTAACAGCAGATCCTTTAAGTCCTGTAAGTTGCGAGGTGGGGCCTCCATGGATCGGACTTGATGGCCAGCGCACCCCACAGATTTTCGATTGGATTGAGGTCTGGGGAATTTGGATGCCAAGTCAACACCTTGAACTCTTTGTCATGTTCCTCGAACCATTCCTGAACAATTTTTACAGTGTGGCAGGGCGCATATCCTGCCGAAAGATGTCACTTCCATTAGGGAATACCGTTGCCATGAAGGGGTGTACCTGGTCTGCAACAATGTTTACGTAGGTGGTATGTGTCAAAATAGCATCCACATGAATGCCAGGACCCAAATTTTCCCAGCAGAACATTGCCCAGAGCATCACACTGCCCCCGCCAGCTTGCGTTCTTCCCATAGTGCATGCTGGTGCCATCTCCTCCCCAGGTAAACGATGCACACGCACCCGGCCTTCCACATGATGTAAAAGAAAATGTGATTTATCGGACCAGGCCACCTTCTTCCATTGCTCCGTGGTCCAGTTCTGATGCTCACCTGTCCATTGTAGGCACTTTTGGCAGTGGACAGAGGTCAACATGGGCACTCTGACAGGTCTGTGGCTACACAGCCCCATACACAGCAAGCTGCGATGCACTGTGTGTTCTAACACCTTTTCTATCATAGCCAGCTTTAACTTTTCAGCAATTTGTGCTAGAGTAGCTCTTCTGTGGGATCAGACCAGATGGACTAGCCTTCACTCCCCACGTGCATCAATGAGCCTTGGGCGCCCATGACCCTGTTGCTAGTTCACTGGTTGTCCTTCCTTGGACCACTTTTGGTAGGTACTAATCACTGCATACCGGGAACACCCCACAAGCCCTGCCGTTTTAAAGATGCTCTGACCCAGTCATCTAGTCATCACAATTTGGCCATTGTCAAAGTCTCTCTAATCCTTATGTTTACCCATTTTTCCTGTTTCCCACACATCAACTTCGAGAACCGACTGGTCACTTGCTGCCTAATATATCTCAACCCTTCACAGGTGCTATTGTAACAAGAAAATCAATATTATTCACTTCACCTGTCAGTGGTCATAATGTTATGGCTGATCGGTATAATATATATATATATATATATATATATATATATTTATATATATATATATATATATATATATATATATATATATATATATAATCACTGTCCACTTTAATAGTACCACCTGTACACCTGCACATTTATTACTGCATTTCATTGTCTTTTTTTCATTTACTTTGACAACAACAATAAAGTTGAACTTAAATTAACCTAACCTTATGCAGCCAATCATGTGGCAGCAGCACAGTGCATAAAATCCTGCAGATACAGGTCAAGAGCTTCAGTTAATGTTCACATCAAAATCAGAATGGACAAAAAAATCTATAGTAACTCAGATAAGCACTCTACACCCATGGTGAGAAGAAAAGCATCTCAGAAGGCATAACACATCAAACCATGAGGTGTATGGCCAACAACAGCAGAAGACCAGGCTCCAGGATCAGGTTCAATTCCTGTCAGCCAAGAACTAGAATCTGAGGCTACCATGGGCACAAACTCACCAAAACTGGACAGCTGAAGACTAGAAAAAGACCAAGCGATTTTTTTTTGTAATCTTCAACTGTCTAGTTTGGGTGAGCCTGTGCCCATGATAGCCTCAGATTCCTGTTCTTGGCTGACAGGAGTGGAACCCAATGTGGTCTTCTGATGTTGTAGACCATCCACCTCAAGGTTCAATGTTTCGTCCATGCTGAGACGCTTCTCTGCTCACCACAGTTGAAAAGAATGATTATTTGAGTTACTATATCCTTCCTGGCAGCTCAAACCAATCTGGCCATTTTCCTCTGACCTCTGTTTCCAGTCACAAAACTGTCACAAATTCAATGTTTACAACAGTCTAGAGGCTGTTGTGTGTCAAAATCCCAGATCAGCAGTTTATGAAATACTCAAACCAGCTCATCTTGTACCAACATCCATGCCACTATCACAGTCACAGAGATCATACTTTTTCTTCATTCTGTTGTTTGATATGAACATTAACTGAAGCATTTGACCTGTATCTGCATGATTTCTTGCATAGCGCTGCTGCCACAGAATTGGCTGATTTGATAACCACATGTTATGTGACCACATCATGTAACCACAGATGTTCCTAATAAAGTAGATGGTGAGTGTATAATAGCACTTTCTGGTGTTTTATTCCTTACAGAGCAAGTACACCACCAATCTCAAATGTATATAGGTTTGTTCTCCATTCTTGTGTTCTTACAAGTTTAATCTTGCAAAAATGTTCTTTCCAGGAAAAATTTGTTGTTCATGGTACTAAAGAAAAACATCACTGGACTTGTATGGTGGATGCTACACCTAATCTAAAAATAATAATAAATGCAGTCAATCCATTTTACTGTACCAAGATTGCTGACAGGACCTTTTTTCCCCTCTCTGAATTTTGAATTAGATTCTTAGGCACTGGTCTGCCCTCTTCTTTAATTTTCAGTCTCTCCTCATAAGTACGAGCATCAAAAGACTTTTCTAAAATCAGGTCAACATTCTGTGCCAAAAAGCAGCTAAGCTGCTAGCTGAAGATGGTACTGACAGCTAGCTAGCTAGACTTGTACCAGAATGATGGGAAGAGAAGAGTATAGAGAAGGGACAGAACAGCTCATGATCCAAATTATACCGCCTTATCTTATGGTGTGGGCAGGTACGGCTGCCAATGGAACTGGTTCCCTTGTATTTATTGATGATGTGACTGCTGACAAAAGCAGCAGAATGAATTCTGAATTGTATAGGGCTATATTATCTGCTCAGATTCAGCTAAATGCTTTGAAACTCATTGGACAGTGTTTCTCAGTGCAGATGGATAATGACCTGAAGCATACTTCAAAAGCAACCCAAGACTTTTTAAGGCAAAGAAGTGGAATGTTTTACAATGGCCAAGTTAGTCACCAGACCTGAATCCATTTGAGCATGTATATCACTTGTTAAATAGACTTGCTGAAAAAGCAGTTTTGCAAAAAGCAGTTAAGATGCTAGCTGAAGATGGCAGTGACAACTAGCTAGCTAGAATTATAAGCAACACATTTCAGAAACGAATGCAAATAATCTAAATGAACTTTATACTTTACAATATTTACTTATAATGTTTATGAAATACAAAGATAAAATAACAAGATATAGTGTAGCCTAGTGTGCAAGGCTGCTATGGATTATGCTACTCAACTAACTGATATGTTTAAGTTTGAGATATCACTCATGTTCATTACTGTTTCAGTGTTTGGCAGTTGGTTACAAGATTCTCTCCCTTTAAGAGATCTCCTAATCATTATATTTAGAAGCCATGAATCCAGTTGGGACAAATGAAGAGTGCACTGTAAAGTAAATATACAGATGTTTTTCTCTCTATGCAAAACCCACCTGCCCACACTTCCATTCACTCCCAGAGAGGCATGGCTTCCAGGCAGGACTCGGTATGACGTGTTAAAAGCCTATTGTCCAGTAACCATTCTTTCAACCCATCAAAACACATTGTAATCTACTTGAATCTACTGTAAGGTACCAGAGATGCACAGTATCTCTGAGTGTCTATCAGTGCTGTGTCAGGGGCTTCAAAGGAGATTTTCACGCAGGCTGCACTGTTCACAGTATGCATAAAATGAATGTACAGCACAATATTGCAGTGAGATATTTGATTATTTGAGTTGCTAAAATATTGAATTCATCCAAGAGTGATGAATAATATACACACTTTGGTAAACATTTGATCACCTCATTTATATAAAATTTTAGGGGACGCTGGGCTTCCATGTCTTAAAGCAATCATCTGTGTTCAGCCATTTTACATTTCTTTTCTTGGGACCTAGCTACTAAATGTATTTATTTGAATGGCCATAGTGGTGGCCTGCTCTGTTTACAGATTTCCTCAGAGCTCAATGTTGGTCAGGAACACTGATTTTCTGATACTTGTTTTAGTTTAATGTCCTTCCCCACACATACCTAAATGTATACTATGCTCTTTTTCAGTGCCTTTTTGCTATGTTGGCTGCCTCATTTCCAATTACTCCAGTGCACAGTGGATATTAAACCTCTACACACGCCTGCTAAAATTGCAGGTTTTTGTGATGTGTAGGAACCTTGCCAGCAATATAGTTGGGCATCGGGCTGGATCACGCAGCCAGGATCACACAGGTCCAGAGAGCAGGGAGAGAGATAGAGATAAACACAGAGAAACAAAGATTATTATATATACTTATTGTCATGTAATGGTAAGATAAGATAAGATAAGATAAGATAAACTTTATTAATCCCCGAAGGGAAATTCAGGTAGTCTTGTAGATAAGTAAGAAAGAAAGTAGTAAGAGTAGTGAAAAGTAGTGACAGTAGTAGAAATTAGTGAGAGTACTAAAGTAGTGAAGTAGTAAAGTAATGAGAGTAGTGATTAGTCATCTGCCATTGGCTAAGGTGTTATAGAGCCTGATGGCAGTGGGGATGAAGGATCTCCTGTATCGTTCAGTCATGCAGCACAGTGAGGTGAGTCGTCCACTGCAGCTGCTTCTCTGGTCCATCAGGGTGTTGTGTAGGGGATGGTCAGGGTATTCCAGAATGGCGTCTAGCTTTTTCTGTGTGCATCTCTCCACCACGGCTTCCAGTGATTCAAACCTCATTCCAGTCACTGAAGAAGCTTTTTGCACCAGTTTGTCCATCCGCCTTGCATCCTTCTGCTTTATGCTGCCTCCCCAGCAGACTGCAGCATAAAACAGCACACTTGCTACTGTAGTTTGGTAAAACATATGTAGCATCTTCCTACAGATGTCAAAGGACCTAAGCCATCTTAGGATTAAAAGCCGTCTCTGCCCTTTTTTTATATTGTACATCTGTGTGAAGTGACCAGTCCAACTTATTGTCCAGGTGCACACCTAGATATTTGTAGGCTGGCACCACTTCAATCTCCACACCATAGATGCTGACTGGATAACGAGGGAGTTTAGCCCTTCGAAAATCCACTACCATCTCCTTGGTTTTAGAGGTGTTTACTAGGAGGCAGTTTTTGTGACTCAAGTCACTGAAGGATTTTATCAGGGCTCTGTACTCCTCTTCCTGACCATTCCTGATACATGCAACAATCGCAGTATCATCAGAATACTTCTGAATGTGGGAACACTCAGAAATGTAGGTGAAGTCTGCTGTGTACAGTGTGAACAGGAATGGAGCCAAACAGTCCCCTGTGGAGCCCCTGTGATGCTTAGAACTCTACCAGAGATGCAGTTCCCCAGCCTGACAAACTGTGGCCTTTCTGTCAGGTAATCAGTGATCCAGGAAACAAATGAGAGGTCAACCCCCAACCCTTTCAGTTTGTCTCTAAGGATGAGTTGGATGGTATTGAATGCACTCGAAAAAACAAAGAACATAATCCTCACATAACTTGTGGGTTCTTCCAGATGAGAAGACACGGTGACACATATAGAGGACAGCATCATCCACACCAATGTGCTCTCTGTAAGCAAACTGCAGGGGATCCATTGCATGTTTAACCTCGAGTCTTAGAGATCAAGATGTTTTCCACAGAGCCGGGACCCTCCCCAATTTTAGACTCACGTTGAAGATCCTCTGCAGAGGCTCACACAGTTGAGCAGCACAATCCTTAAGCAGTCTAGGACAAACACCATCTGGGCCAGCTGCCTTCCCATGGCACAGTCTTTGTAACTGCAGCTTCACCCCTGTTACTGTGAGTGTGGAGCATGCTCAGGTGAAGGAGGGGGCAAAGCTGCAGGGGTGGAGATGCACACAGGTGTAGGCAAAGGAGTTGGAGTAGATGGAGGAGGAGACATAGAGGAAGAATGAGGGGTTGTGCGTGTACAGGCTGCATTTGTAACAGTGTCAAACCTGTTGAAGAACCTGTTGAGTTCATTGGCTCTGTCCACATCACCCATTGGTGCCTGGTTGTTCTTTTTTTTGTAGGCAGTGAAATTGTTAATTCCCCTCCACACTTCTCTGATGCTATTCTGTTGTAGGTCTTTCTCTATTTTGTTTTTGTAGTCCTCCTTAGCCTGCTTCAATTTCTTCTTCAGCTCATATTGGACATGTTTGAGCCTTTCTTTGTCTCCATCTTTAAATGCCTCCTTTTTCTGGTTAAGGATAGCCTTGATGTCACCAGTGATCCAGGGTTTGTTATTTGGGAAACATTGCACAGAGTTTGTAGGTATAATAGTGTCGCTACAGAAGTTGATGTAATCAGTGAAGCAGTCAACCTGTCTGTCAATGTCCATGCTGTTCCCTTCTACTCCCAGCAATACGCTCCAGTCTGTACATTCAAAGCAGTTCCTTAGAGACTCAACAGCCTCAGGTGTCCATTTCCTGACTGAGATGGTGGTTGCAGGTTGCTTCAGTACACAGGGTTTATAACAGGTCTGCAGTAAGATCAGGCTGTGATCTGACCTGCCAAGTGGTGGTAAGGCAGTAGAGGTATAGGCCTCCTTGACAATTGCATATAGTAGATCCAGTGTTTTACCTTCTCTGGTAGGACAGGTGACAAACTGGTAAAATCCAGTCAGGTGTGAGATGAGAGTCACATGGTTAAAATTTCCTGATATTATAATGAGAGCCTCAGAATGTTGAATTTGTATCCTGGCAACAGTCTCATGGATGACTTCACAAGAGACATTAGCATTTGCTCTTGGTTGAATGCAAACAAGTATTGCGATGATATGACTGAATTCCCTGGGAACATAATATGGTCTGAGACCAACTGCCATTCCCTGGCTCAATGTCCTGACAGCATATCCTCTCCTTGACAGTGATATGACCAGGGTTACACCATCTCTTGTTTACAAATAAAGCAAGTCCTCCACCCTTTGTCTTGCCACTTGCCTGAGCATCTCTGTCTGCATGTACCAGGGTGAAGTTATGCACATTCACACAGGAGTCTTCAATGTTTTGATTCAACCAGGTCTCAGTAAAACACATCAGGCTACACTCACAAAATTCTCTCTGGGTCCTAACCATTGCTTCCAGCTCCTCGCTTTTGTTCACTGTAGAGTTGACATTCCCCATGATGATGGATGGTAGGAAAGGTTTGTATCTCCATCTCCTAGCCTTACTTTAGCACCAGCTCGACATCCACGGTGAGACCTCTTCAGCTCAGCTGGAATAGGGTGATGCACTCCAGATTTACTCCATTGAAGTAAAAGGAGGTCATTCCTTGTGTAGATTCTTCTTCCCATAGCAATATCCATAGGTCAATAAGTGAATATAACAGTAGTTGTCAAAAATATGTCAAAAGAAAAAACTTTGAGGAGCTACAAGACTTTGCTGCCAACTGCTCGGCGCGAAATTCTAGAAATATGTATATGTATCTAGAATATGCTATCCCCCTGTTTTCTCAAAGGGACAGGGAACATAACTAGGTCATGTTTGGTGTCATATGCATTGTTAAATCATGTGTAGAACTTTGGAGTGAGTGAGTTCTATGGGGTTGTGTGAACTGGAATTCCACCAAAGGACTTGCCTTTGAACAACAACCAGTCAGGACCACTGAATGAGGAGAGGCAGGAACCCTGACCGAAACTCGCAAATATCTGTGAGTTGTGCATTGGATTTCCATCCACCTGGATCATCAACTTCAGAGTCATGTTTCTGTTAATTCTGGCTCACCCCCCTCGATCTCCATTGTTGCATGACATAGACGTAGGAGAACTTCAGACCTTCAATGAAGATAGCAATTGTGCACAGCGAATCAAAAAGGGCTTGTCCATGATCTCTGGACAAGCTGACTCAACTAAGGCCATGGCTGGACCTTTGGTGCGATTCCCATTGAAAACTGTCCACATAGCATCGTTAGACTTCCTTTAGAAATAAATGCTATGCTACGGCTAGACATTCAGCATGATCTCTGCTGAACTGTGCCACAATGAGGACTCATCCTCTGCGATCCTCCACTGATGCAACAGTTGACAAGACTGGAGTCACTTCACAGAGATACCAGACCATAACTATAAAGTTTCTCTATGTACCTTCTTAAATGTTGGCAAGGCAGTTTAGCTAAAATTAGTATGTTAAGTAGATCCACTCTTTTGCCCATTTCACATAGTAAAATCTAAACAGCTGTCTACACTCACGGTGTATGTCTGCTATTAAGCTTAATTCCCCTCATTATCCACTTGTCTATCAAGTACTTCTACTTCTACTACATTTGTATATATTTTCAGTTGTTGTATGTTTTGTATTATACTGATGCATACCTTTCTTGTTATTATTAAACATTATATGTTTTACTTGTTTGTGTCTCCCTCTTGTCACAAATTAATTCTACAACTATCAGTGAATTCACCTAATTTGATGTAAATCAAATCCTTTAGATAACAGGCAAATTATTACTATTTATCTTGGTGAAGCAACCATAATCAAGTCATATCTCATTTTGAGATTAGTTTGTCCATTGGACTGGGGCCACTTTTAATAGTATTATTATTATTATTATTATTATTATTATTATTATTATTATTATTATTAAAATAATAATAATTTCTAATATTTTAATTAATAGTAATAGTCTACCTACCTTACATACCGTACAAATGTAAAGAATTAAACCAAGATATCATGTCAGACCTTTTTCTATCTTTATTGTGATTTAGCAAACAACAAAATTGAAGTGAAAAACAAATGGAAATGATTCAGAAAATAAGAAAAAGAAAAAACTTACAATAACCCGGTTGCATAAGTGTGTACACCCTTTTATAATGGGGCATATGACTGTGCTCAGAATTAACCAGAATTAACCAAACTTATGTTCAAAAGTTATTATCATACACCTGTCATCAGTAAGGTCATTCTGACTAACCCCAAATAAAGATCAGCTGTTCCTGTAGGATTTTCTTGACATCTTCTTGGTTTCATCTGACTGCTGAAGCCATGGTCCACAAAGAGCTTACAAAGAATGTATGGGATCTCATTGTTGAAAGGTATCAACGAGCAGAGCGGTACAAAAAAATGTCCAAAGTAGGTGTACAAACAACAAGTGGACAAAATAGGGCACCACAGTGTCATCACCAAGAATAGGATGTCCCTCCAAAATTGATGAAAGGACAAGAAGAAAACTTATCAAGGAGGCTGCCAAGAGACCTATGGCAATATTAATGGAGCTGCAGGAATATCTGGCAAGTACTGGTCAGTACTGAAAGAGTGGAATAAAACAGCCAGGTCAAGATAGGATTTCAAGAAGAATTTCTTACACTCATACCCATAAAGAGTGAGTGCTGTATTAAAAGCAAAAGTTGCTTTAACAAAGTATTATTTATGGGGTGTGCACACTTATACAACCAGCTTTTTGTTTTTATCTTTTTCTTTTGTTTTTCCCACAACTTCCTATTTGTTTTTCAGTTGAATTTTGTTAGTTAAAGGTGGAAAAAATCCAACATGATTTATCTTGGTTTCATTTTTACATCACAAAACTCTGCAATTTTAATAAAGGTGTGTAGATATTTTATATATATTGAATGCAGAAATCCCAGATTAAACAGGTCTAACCTGTTCATCCCAGTGTTACCCTATAATTAAGTCTGCAGTATACACGGACAGCTCACATACTGTATTTTAAAAATTTATTTTAACAGTATATATACACGTGTTGGATCACTGTTTCATTAGATCCATCTGTCTTCAGCTGGAAGAATGGACAGAAGAATTTTCTTGAGGAATTTGCCAACTGCTACTCCCATAATGTTAGTGTCTTCTATATTACTTCTGCCAGGTCCACATTCTCCAGCTTCCAAGCAGGAATAGGATATAAAGGATTATTGGACCAAACTCCACTTTAGGCAAACCTTCCAAACCCACTGATCACACGTTAACTGTGTGCTTTCATACACATCACTCCGTTTCCTGAGTCCGAATCAGAGTTGATATCGGTACTTTTGGTTCGGTGCCATTTGGTTTTTTCGGGAGCTTTCACATATGCCTTGTTTAGTCCGTTTGAACTGAACCTTGGTGCGGCTGGACTGCAGTGAGAAAGCGATTCAATCCTGAATCGGCCCAAATACAGGAAATGAACCAAACATGCCGTGGCTTTTGGGTTGCGGACAAAATCTTTCTGTAGACGTGAGCTGCTAAACTAAGCTACGAACCGCAAACTGATCCAAAGGACAGAGCTAAGTGCTGCCGAAATGTGCTGTGTTCTGGACATTTGGACTGACAAACAAAACGAGAAAAACTGTTTATGCGATACACAAAATGTTTTCACTGTTTATTTAATTATCTAGTAACTTATTGAGCCGCCTCTGTGTTTTCTGTGCTCGCCTGGGTGTTTATAATTTTTACGCGCTCTTGGTAAATCTTTGTTTGCCTTTTACCGCCACAAAGTTTCCCACTGATGAATGAAGGTTTTTTTGGTCTCGTGTTTTTACGAGTAGCCTACATTTTCGGCCCTATACGCCTCTCTGGCTTATTGGTATGCAGGCACAGATTAATTTTAAGATAAGATAAGATAAACTTTATTAATCCCCGAAGGGAAATTCAGGATTATAATATATAATTATATAATTTTATAATATTGCTTTTCGTATAATGTAATCAAGAGGAAACCATGCCAATACGCAAAAATAACATTAACGAACACACTCAGAATTGGGCACAAATACGTTTTATCAGCTTTCTGCTTCCTTAAATGAGATAACAGTAGGCGTGATTTTTAACATCACGTGTGACGCATTGGAGGAAGTCTCTGACGTACGTTGTGTCTGTCTGCGTTTCTCCCCGAAAGAGCGCTGAGGCGCATAATCAGGCCATTAATTTCACTGCAGGGACAGCGTTCAAGCGAGATTCAGTGTGTAGGTGTGCCACAATTTAAATAATTTCAGAAGCTGTACAGCCTGGAGACAATCACAGACTTTACTCAATGTCCTATCCACGATAACGTAGACATTACACCTACGTCCGTGCCGCTCTGTTGTCAAACTGTTCTCTAGCGATTCTCACGTCAGCGTAAAATTCGTGGAGAAAAACTTGGCTACAGCAAAGGATGAATTCGATACGACAGGTGCCATCAAGGATGAAGAGTAAAATGTCGGAAACTAGTTTAGGAGAAGAAAGGGACCGTTTCGACAAACAGCAGGTAAGCTTAGTACAGCCATTAAAGGGTCTGAAATATGCTACTTTATAACGAGTGCTTCAATGCAAGTGGTGCAAGTATTTGACAAAGACCAAGCTAAAATCTTCGATGTCATGCTCACAAAGAAGGTTGTCATTGTTAAGAAACCTTCGACTACATCAACCTCACCGTCGGGGTAGGTGTCTAGGTGAAGACGGAAGCCATGATGTCGGTAAATCATATTATGGCTATTGTGTGAAACAAATTGTTAAAATTAGGTTATACTTCGCGTATCGATCGTTTTTATGAGGTTGTTGAACAAAACTGTATGACCAGTGAGTGTGATAAAACCGGTCAGACTTGTTTATGGCGACATTCCGTTGTGAGGCCGTGGCACCTGCCTAGGAAACTTCCGTCACCTGCATCGTAATTCAGCTGCGTCGACAATTAAAACGAAACAGACAAAATGTTGCTTTATCACTCATTATGATTACGATTTATAATTGTAATATATTGCATTAGGTTGTGTTGTTTTGTGCCCACCTGTACATTTGCCCGTAACATTGCACTTCTTTAGAGCTATCACGCTAGCTGTAAAGCCTATTACACCTGGGAGAAGCAATGATGCATAGGCTACCATTTTAACCAGTTTCATCGTTACCTAAAATAAAATGGTTAAAAGAGATGTTATTTTGGGCTTCAGCCAAGGCCTATTGTAAAGACGACAGCGTCTATTAAAAACAAGGTGGCCAATTATTAATCATTGTAGAGTCCTGATTCTAGAGACGTGGTCTACGATCAGCTACCTGCTATTCATAAAAATAATGAGGATATATCTTGCATAATCAAACCTTGCTGAAGGTTTCGTTTTTTTCACTGGTCACTTTGCAGTGAACTTTAGAAATACTGTCACCCTCCATTGTGGAAAATTATATTATGAGAATAAACATATGATGGCTCTGTATATTTTTAAAAAGTATTTATTATGGAAAAAAGCTTATTTTAAAATTATCTGCACCCCACAATTAATACTTGGTGTGTACCCAGAGAGAATAAGAGCACTGTGCTTTATTTTTTGTTGTAATGTCTCACAAGGTAAGCTCCTTTATATTTGTAGATCTGTGTATATGGACTGCCATTTTTAATGTAGACCACATAGTAGTAGCTCTCATATATACCACCCACTTTAATAAGAACGCCTGTACACCTGCTCATTTATGCAGTCATCCAGTCAGCCAATCATGTGGCAGCAGCACAATGCACAAAACCATGCAGATACAGGGCAAGATTTTCAGTGAATGTTCGTAGTAAACATCAGAATGGGGAAAAGCGAGTCTGTGCCCATGATAGCCTCAGATTCTTGTTCTTGCCTGACAGGAGTGGAACACACACATATTGTGTGTGTGTGTGTGTGCGTGTGTGTGTGTTTTATATATATGAATCGGTTTTCAGGCTTTTCATCTATTGGTCATTTTTATTTATTAGAAGAGTCAAAATATTTTTATTTTGCTGTATTTGGTATTTAGCTTATCAAATATTGACTAAATTTTCTGCTAACTCGGACAAACCTGAATGTGATTTGCTGGTTAGCTAATGTTTAATAATCCTGTTGTAATTAATGAGGTGGTATTAACAACAAAACCAAAACTAGTTAGCACATTTGCCAAATTTAAAGCTAACTTACATCAACAAGCTTCTCTAGTGAATTTTTATATTGTTTTTAAATGGAAAGCAAAGGATTCCTTTGCCTTTGGATTGAACAATTCAGATTCCTGTATGAATTGTTGGTTAATTCAGCAAAAGAGTAGACTAGCTCAAAGTCCAATTAGGAAAGTTGTGAGCAGTTTCATTTGATAATGATCTGAATGTGATTTTTTCCCCCGTCATTTACAGTGGATATAAAAAGTCTACATATCCCTGTTAAAATGGAAGGTTTTTGTGATGTAAAAAAAATTAAACCAAGATAAGTCATGTCAGAATTTTTCCACCCTCAATGTGAAATTACAACATATAAATATTAAGTGGAAAAACAATCAGAAACATCTTAGGGAAAAATAAAAAATGTACAATAACCTGGTTGCATAAGAGTGCACTCCCTTTTATAATTGGGGATGTGGCTTTGTTCAGAATGTAATCTCATGTCCAAAAGTAATTATTATACAGTTGTCAGCAATTAAATTATTCTGATTAAAAATCAGCTGATTCTGTAAGACTTTCTTCACGTCTTGGTTTCCTCAGCCTGCTGAAGCCATGGTCGGCAAAGAGCTTACAAAGCCTGTACAGGGTCCCACTGTTGAAAGGTATCGATCAGGAGAGAGGTACAAAAAATTTCCAAAACATTACATGAACCATGGAACACCGTGGAGGCCATCATCAAAAAGTGGAGAAAATGGAACACCAACGTGACATCACCAAGAACAGGACGTCCCTCCAAAATTTATAAAAGGACAAGACAAAAACTTAACAGGAAGGCTGCCTAGAGACCTACAGCAACATTAAAGGAGCTACAAAAATATCTGACAAGTACTGATTACTTTCTGCATGTGACAACAATCTCTCATATTCTTCTCATGTCTGGACTATGGTGTAGAGTGGCTAGACAGAAGCCCTTTCTCACAAAAAAAAAAATAAAAATAAAAAAAATCCAAGCTCAACTAAATCACCCCAAACTATGTAAAACATCCCAAAATGTGTTATGGTCAATGAGATCATGGTGGTGGCAGCATGATTCTTTAGGGCTGCTTTTCTTCAGCCACAACTGGGGCTTTTATCAAGGTGGAGGGAATAATGAATAGCTACAAATACCAGTCGATTTTAGTGCAAAACTTTCAGGTTTCTGCTAGTAAGCTGAAGATGAAAAGGAATTTCCCCTTTTAGCATGACAATGACCCAAAGCATACATCCAGATCAACAAAAGAATGGCTTAACCAAAAGAAGATCAAGAACAAGTTTTTGAATGGCCTAGCCAGAGCTTTTCCCTGACTGTTTTTTACTTAATTTTTATATATTGTAATTTCACATTGAGGATGGAATAAGTTCTGACAAGTTCTAACAGGGGTGTGTAGACATTTTATATCCACTGTATGTATGTGAGAACACAACTGATTGCATAGCAACTAGGCAAGAAAAATAATCTCATGGCATTTGAAAACTTTAACAATTATTTTGAAGGTTATAATAAAAATGAAAAGAGAAAGGTATGTTTTTTCTCTTGTAAATTTAGTTGAGTAAAAGTATTCAGTTTCAATAATAATACTTGATTAAAATATATCAATAATACTTTAATTAAATACAAATCTTCCAAAATAGTACTTAAGTATAGTAGCAAAGTAACTTAAATTATATTATAAAATTAGATATCTATAAAGCTTTATTTTTATTACAAATATTGTAGTTCTTTAAAAATAATTTTTGTGAGAAGTCCTGTTTTTCAACTCTGAGCCTGTTAAATTGAGTGACCTCAATCATGTGGTGCAACTAGTACCTGGGTGATAAACTTGCTAAAATAGCCAGTGGAGGCAGCCTGATTACACAGCACAAAGGATTGGCATAAAGCTGTCCCAACAGCCAACTGGGCTGCATGCAGAATTTTACACTCATTTGAGGGAATCAAGTGAGTTTTAAACTCTCACTCACTGAACTCTTACCTGACAAACAGTCCATCTGTGTACTTTTAATGGGTGTCTATTACAAAATTAAAATTTAAAAGTAAATAATTTAAAAACTAGAAATGTTATCAAAACCAAAAATATAGCTCGAGCACACTTGTCATGACCAAGAGCTTCGAAATGCAGTTTGAATGTAGTCTGTATGTGAAGTGGTTTGGGCTGTGATAATCACAGAAATGTATTGAAAAATAAGCAGAAGAATTATTAGGAATAACAATACTTTTGCTTTTACAAAGCAATACTTTTACAAGTGCTTTTCAAGCACTGTAAATATATCAATTTACAATTTAAAAAGTCTAAATAAATAAATATCAGTCTATACTTATATATTATAATTCATAAGTGCAATATTTTTAAAAATGTTTACTTAAAAAAAAAATGGTCAACTCATCTTTTTTCTATTCAATAATCCACACAGTGTCAAACCATCATTATTCTATGATTATACTGTAGAAGTTGTTGAAAGGATACAATAATAAATCCATAGAGCAGGAATTTTCAAATGGGGGCTGGGGTTGTCCCTTATTTTTCCACAGGGTTGCAAGGTGGCAACCCTTGCTGTAACCTATTTCATGGCTAGAGATAAGATGCCACTAAGTACAGTTGAGAAATAAGGGATCTTGTATACACCTGTGTATTATATTGTGTTCTGATAATGAATATATAAATACTTTAAATGGTAATAAACATTTGGTTTATTAAATCTGAATTTTTTATATATATGCACAAAAATCATAAAACTCTCATTGTCCAAATACTTCCAGACTGTATGTGTGTGTTTGTGTGTATACATATATATATATATATATATATATATATATATATATATATATATATGTATATATACACACACAGTCACACAGGGTTTTTGGATTTTGCCTTTATACACCACCACACTGGATTTGAAATAAAACAATCAAGATGTGATCGAAATGTAGACTTTCAGCTTTATTTTAAGAGGTTCCACAAAAATATGGCATTTACCAGTTAGGAATTACAGCCATTTTCAGGGGATCAAAGGTATTTGGACAATTGACTGACAAGAAGTTAATTGACCGGGTGCGGTCCATTCCCTCGTTACTTCAAGACAAATGAAGCAGATAAAAGGTCTGGAGTTGATATCAGGTATTGAGATGGCATTTGGCAGCTATTCGACTGGAGCTACCAATATGAAGTCCAAGGAAAAAGGAAAAAGGCTGAAAAAACAACATAAATCTATAAGAGAGATAGCAAAAACCTTGGGTGTGGCCAAATCAACAGTTGGGTACTTTCTTAAAAAGAAAGAAAGCACTGGTGAGCTCAACAACATCGAAAAGCCTGGAAGACCACGGAAGACATCTAAAGTGGATGATTGCAGAATCCTTTCCTTGGTGAAGAAAAATCCCTTCACAACATCAGGAGAAGTCAAGAATACTCTGGAGAAGGTAGGCATATAATTGTCAAAATCAACAATCAAGGGAAGCCTTCATGAATGTAAATACAGAGAGTTTACAACAAGGTGCATACCACTGGTAACATTCAAAAACAGGAAATGCTAAATCAGCCAATCATTCAAAATCAGCCAAATGCTACAAAACTAATAGGACGCCGCTTCACAGTGCAGGTGGATAATGAGCCTAAACATACTGCGAAAGCAACTCAAGACTTTTTCAAGGCAAAGAAATGGAATATTCTTCAATGACCAAGTCAGTCGCCTGATCTCAACCCAATAGAGCATGCTTTTCACTTACTGAAGACAAGACCGAAGGCAGAAAGACCCACAAACAAGCATCAACTGAAGGTGGCTGCAGTGAAGGCCTGGCAAAGCATCTCCAGGGAGGAAACTCAGAATTTGAGTTTTGAGAACATGGGCAGTCATTGACTGCAAAGGATTTTCATCCAAGTATTAAAATTATGGTTATATTTACAATTATGTCACTTTGTCCAAATACCTTTGAGCCCCTGAAAATGGAGGTATTTTGTTGAAAATGGCTGTAATTCCTAAATGGTAAATGCCATATTTTTGTGGAACCTTTTAAAATAAAGCTGAAAGTCTGCACTTCGATCACATCTTGATTGTTTTATTTCAAATCCATTTGTATAAAGGTGGCATATAAAGGTAAAATCACAAAAACTGTCATTGTCCAAATACTTCCGGACCTGACTGTATGTATGTATGTATGTGTGTGTGTGTGTATATATATATATCATGTGGTGTGACCTCTCTATGTAAAAATTATCCTAGGCCTTCCATTGCCACTTTCTGTACTTATTCTCAATTCATAAATTATGTACATGCAGTTCTTTATTACAGGCACAGTGACGCAGTGAGTAGTGTTGTTGACTCACAGCTCCTGAGCTCAGGTTACTGTCAATGCTCATATTTTACATTTTCCCCTAACATCCTCTTACAATGCTATAATGCGTGGTTTTATGTACCAAAAACTGTCTTATTTAATTTTTCCATGACTATTTTCCAGTTTTCTTTTCAGCAGGCTGTTTTTGTACTCTTCCTTTAAGAGTGATATAGGTTAAATTGTATCTGTTCTAATTGGCTGTCCACCGCTATGACTAATTAAATGGCTAAATTCCCCAGCACATTAGGGTAAATCACAGTCTCAACACATGATCAATTTTAATACTAATTTATATTGCTGAGAAAGTGCAAAATTCATGTAATTGCATGTTTTTTATGTAAAGCGTATGTGAATATCACATTCCAAATGCTTCAGCAATTGCCAGATATATGCTTGATTTTTAAATTGTAAAATTTGCTTTTTCAAAATCCTTATTTGTCCTCTATGCATGATGCTCATGGATGCATTGGCAAAATACTAGGGATGTAGCTAATTGACAAAAATGATAAAATTTGATAAGTATAACCAACTAATTTAATTACTGATTAGTTTGACTGTGTTATGCACTCTATGGTGCACTTTTTCACTTCACTTAGACTAAAAATGCAATTGATGGAAATAATGGAGCAAGATACAGCAGCAAAAAACATCCTCTCATGTTTGGAATCTCTTTACCTTGCACTACACTGTTGGCTTCACGACATAACTTGTGTTTTCATGTGAGTAATAAATTTGATTTGTAATCACTTGATTGTGGGAATGTGTGAAATAGTGAGAAATGTACCTGGCTGAACCATGCTTGCTAACCGTTGTGTGTTCTTTTGAGATGTTGATTCTAAAAAGGGTTGATTCACTGGCTCCAGGCATTGAAAACCCCATTAATATGTTATCTCAATATGTTATCTCAGAAGAACTTTCTTGTTCTTATTCTGTATGCTGACTGCGTACTCCCTTTCTCTGAAGAGATCTCATCAGCCACCTCCCTAATCTCACACACTTCCTGTAGAGGCTTGGTTTCCATGGACACTCGTACGGCAGCACCATGGAGCCACTGTGTTGCTGCTGGCAGTAGAAGCTGAACCGACTGACTTATCTGTGCAACATACACAGTGCAATCTGCCAGCGCTTACAGAACTACCTATTCCATACTAAAATACTACTTACCACAAATAAAATCTCATAATTTTGACAAATTCCGCTCGCTATTGTATACACTCTTGACCAATCCCACCTGCTTCTGCAGAAAATTTGACCAATTCTGCCAAATTTGACCAGTGAATTCTGTTTGTACCCACATGCAATATTTTCTAATGATATTGTTTGGTTTTATTTAAAAAATATAAATAATTTAGTAACTTAAACCACAGCTACTAAGGATATAAAGCATTTACTGAGGATGAATGAATGAACAAGTGTGGTAAATGTGCTGTGTGAGCATCCCTATGTAAGTAAATGGCTATTCTTTTCCCGCAAGCTTTATATCTGACCACCAGCTCCGAAACTATAAAAGTAAAATGTTGCAACTTTTTTGTTGGATCACACAGGATTTTGTGTTGGGTCACATAGGGTTTCAGTTCCAATGCACACTTCAATATCTCTCTAGCCTCTTCACCTGAGGAGAATGTCACTCGCAGCACTTAAAAAAACACAGGTCTCTTGGTGCACTTCACTTGACTGAGACTTTTTGCTCTTAGATTATTGGGGGAATAATAGCTGATTAATTCAATGAGTTTTGTTCTGATTCTCTGTATGTTAATGTGATTGTGCATGTGTATTTCCACTCTATTTACAAACTCTACTGATAGGCCTGTGTCCATTTTGCTATGCAGATATCCAACGCTTTGACATTCACTGCTTGAGGAAATCTTTCTTAGACCATTTTACCACCATGTTTTTACAACCTGGCCTCTTAACTAATATAACATTTGCATGCAGGCAGAGAGCCAGGACAAGGTTAGAAAGTAAATAAAAACAGATCCATATCATTTAATGAAATATAAAAATTTTTCTTAGATTAAAGGTGTCGGTGTATATTACAGGCATCCCACCCCCATTTGGTCAAAACCCTGCTAAAGTTACATGTGTGTTATAAAATAACTTAATAGTGTAGATAGCTATGACAAGATAGCTAATGCGTAACATACTTTTTCTAGTAATTTTCTAAAAAATTCTATTCTTTAGGCTAAAACATAGCTAAAGGCTCACCTGGGAAACTTATGTATTGCTACTGGCAGAAGAACAGACTCTACTAATAGAGTCAGTGTTTTCTTATAAAACACTGACACTTATATTTGATAAAGCACTTCAATTTTATAATGCACTTCCATCAGTACTTCCTTGACATAAAGAATTATACAATGAAAAGCCTTTGTACATTTTACCAAATCTGCAGCAAAGCTTTCAAGTATTTTCCCAGTAGTACTTTCCTTTAAAATAAACTATGTACAATATGAGACAATGGATCAGAATTTCAGCTTTCTTTTCCTGATATGTTAAACAACTTTCTAGATATGTTAAACAACTTTGAACATGGCAACTTTTGTTTGAACCCACCCATTTTTCACGTGATCAAACAAAATGGAACATGTGACTGAGAGGTGTTTCTTGTTGCCCAGGTGTGCCCTGTTAGATTGATTGTTTAAACTATTAATAGTTAATATGTTTACTCTTGATTTGAGCCCTGGGTTTTGCTTGTGAAGACTGCATTTGTTACTAAAAAGGATAAACCAACATGAAGATCAGGGAGCTGTCTATGGGAGAAATGCAAGCCATTCTGAAGCTGAGAAAAGAGGGAAAATTGATCAGAGCAATTGCACAAGCATTGAGCATAGCCAATACAACAATTTGGAATGTCCTGAAAAAGCAAGAAACCACTGGTGTACTGACAACCAGACACCTAACAGGTCAGCCAAGGAAAACAACAGCACTTGATGACAGAAGCATTCTGAGAGCTGTGAAGAAAAACCCAAAAACAACAATCAGTGACCTCACCAACAACCTCTAGAGGGCAGAGGTGAAGGTACCTCTATCTACTGTTGGAAGAAAACTTCAAGAGCAGAAATATAGAGGCCATACCAAAAGATATAAACCACTTATCAGCAATAAGAATCGGAAGGCCAATTTGGAAATAGAGGGACAAGCCACAAAAGTTCTGGAACCAAGATTAACCTCTACCAAAGTGATTGAAAGGCCAAAGTGTGGAGAAAGAGGGGATCTGCTCATGATCCAAAACATACAAGCTCATCAGTCCAGCATGGTGGAGTTATTGTCCTGGCTAGGGCTTGCACGGCTGCTTCTAGAATGGGCTCACTAATCTTTATTGATGATATATCTCGTAATGGTAGCAGCAGAATTAATTCAGAAGTCTACAGAAACATTCTGTCTGCCAGAACTAACTAACTAATTAACAGAGAAATGCATCAAATCTAATTGGGAGGAACTTCATCATGCAGCAAGACAATAAACGGAGACCCACTGCCAGCACAACAAAGGACTTCATCGGGGGAAAAAAGTGGAAGGTTTTAGACAGGCCAAGTCAATCCCCAGACCTGAACCCAACTGAGCAGCATTTCACCTCCTGAATAGGGGACTGAAGGGCGAAAAACCCCAAAACAAGCAACAGCTGAAAGAAGCTGCAGTACAAGCCTGGAAAAGCATCACAAAAGAAGAATGCAACAGTTTGGTGATGTCAGTGGGTTGCTGGCTTGATGCAGTTATTGAAAGCATATATATTTACTTTAAGGGATATACAGTCAGGTCCATAAATATTGGGACAGTGACACAGTTTTGGTAATTTTGCCTCTGTACACCACCACAGTGGATTTGAAATGAAGCAGTCAAGATGTGACTGAAGCGTAGACTTTCAGCTTTAATTCAAGGGGTTTAACAAAAATATTGCATTAACCATTTAGGAATTACAGCCATTTTTTTACAGAGTTCCTCCATTTTCACAGGCTCAAAAGTAATGGGACAATTGACTGATAAGAAGTTTCATGGCCAGCTGTGGCCTGTTTCCTCCTTATATCATGATAAATTAAGGAGATAAAAGGTCTGGAGCTGATTCCAAGTGTTGAATTTGCATTTGGTAGCTGTTCATGGGAACTCTCAATATGCCATCCAAAGAGGTGTTGATGCAAGTGAAGGAGGCCATCATTAGGCTGAAAAACCAAAACAGACCTATCAGAGAGACAGCAGAAACTTTAGGAGGGCCAAATCAACAATTTGGTACATTCTTAAAAAGAAGGAATGCACTGGCGAGCTCAGCAACACCAAAAGGCCTGGGAGACCACAGAAAACAACTAAAGTGGATGATTGCAGAATTCTTTTCTTATTGAAGAACAACCCCTTCACAACATCTAGCCAAGTCAGGAACACTCTGGAGGAGGTAGGCCTATCATTGTCAAAGTCTACAATCAAGAGCCACTTTCATGAATGTAAATACAGACGGTTTACCTCAAGATGCAAACCGCTGGTAACACTCAAGAACACAAAGGCCAGATTAGACTTTGCTAAAAAAACCTCTAAAAAAAGCCTGACCAGTTCTGATACAAGATTAACTTGTACCAGAATGATGGGAAGAGAAAAGTATGGAGAAGGAAAGGAAGGGCTCATGATCCAAGGAAACCACATCATCCGTCAAACATGTGGAGGAAGTGTTATGGCATGGGCATATTTGGCTGCCAGTGGAACTGGGTCACTGGGGTTTATTGATAATGTGACTGTTGATAGAAGTAGCAGGATGAATTCTGAAGTGTACAGAGCTATACTTTCTGCTCAGATTCAGTCAAATGCTGCAAAACTGATAGGACAGCGCTTCACAGTACAGATGGATAACAACCCAAAACATACTGTGAAAGCAGCCCAAGAGCTTGGAAATTAAATGTTCTTAAATGGCCGAGTCAGTCACCTGACCTCAACCCAACTGAGCTGCTTTTCACTTACTGAAGGCAAATCTGAAGGCAGAATGACCCACAAACAAGCAGCAATTGAAGATGGCTGCAGTAAAGACCTGGCAAATCATCTCAAGGGAGGAAACTCAGCATTTGGTGATGTCCATGGGGTCCAGACTTCAGGTAGTCATTGACTGCAAAGGATTTACCTCCAAGTAATAAAAATAATCCTAATATTTATGATTATATTAGTTTGTCCCATTACTTTTGAGCCTGTGAAAATGGAGGAACTCTGTAAAAAATGGCTGTAATTCCTAAACGGTTAATGCAATATTTTTGTTAAACCCCTTGAATTAAAGCTGAAAGTCTACGCTTCAGTCACATCTTGACTGCTTCATTTCAAATCCACTGTGGTGGTGTACAGAGGCAAAATTACCAAAACTGTGTCACTGTCCCAATATTTATGGACCTGACTGTATTTACTTTAAGTTTTATTTACTTTAATATACTTTCTCTTCCAAAACTTTTGCTCACCTAAAAACTGTGGTCTGCCACCAAAGCTGCCATGTTTTAAGTTGTTTAACACATCTAGGTGTAATTATCAGGAAATAAATGCTGAAATTCTCATATTCCTCTTTTGATCTCAAACCCAAATGTCTTCAGTATATAGCAAAAACAAAAGAATTGGCTTTGCCGTTCCAATACTTTTGGAGGAGTCTGTACATATTACATATACATTACATATTCACACATCAGTTTAACAAAAATCTGACCTTATGGTTTTAATATACTCAATCCACTTCATTCAAATCTGGTTACATGTTTCTCTGCATGTTAAGAGAGGAACACAATGTCTCCAATACATATACACTAAATAGCCAAAAGTATGAGAAAACCTGACCATCACACCTATGTGAGCTTATTGGACATACCATTCCAAAACCATAGGCATTAATATGGAGCGAGCTGACCCCCCTTTTGCTGCCGTAACAGCCTCCACTTTTCTGAGAAAGCTTTCTACAAGATTTTGGAGTGTGTCTGTGGGAATTTGTGCCCATTCAGTCAAAAGAGCATTTGCGAGGTTGGGCACTGATGTTGTCTGAGAAGGCCTGGCTTGCAACTGATGTTCCAATTCATTCCAAAGGTGTTCAGTGGAGTTGAGGTCAGGGCTCTGTGCAGGCCACTGGAGTTCCTCCACACCAAACCATGTCTTTATGGACTTCCATAAAGGATAGAGGATAACCTTGAATTCAAATGTGTATTTATATTCCTACCACAAATTAAAATCCTTCAACTTTTCTTGCCATCGACTTGAAGATTCATCTATATAAAATCCCAGCCAACGCCTGGTGGGGCAAACACAGTCAAAACAGTTACCAATGTTCATTCTTTCTCAGTCTCATTATAAATCTACTTTCTTGGTCTCTGGCTTTGGATACACACTATATGGCCAAAAGTTTTTGGAAACCTGACCATCACACCCATATGTGGGTCCTCCCTAAACTCTTGCCACAAAGTTGGAAGCACACAATTGTATAGAATGTCTTTGTATGCTTGAACTATGGGGCTCAAACAAGTTTCAACATGACAGTACCCCAGTGCAGAAGGTTGATATAGAAGAACCCAAGTGACCTGCACAGACCCCTGACCTCAACCCCACTGAACACCTTTGGAATTCTGACTGTGCCCTGGGCCTCCTTATCTGAAATCAGCCTGACTTCACTAATGCTCTTGTGGCTGATTGGCAAATCCCCACAGCCACGCTCCAAAATCTAGTGGAAAGTTTTCACATGAAGAGTGGAGGTTATTATAACAGCAAAGGGGGACTAAATTTAGAACAGGATGTTCAGAAAGCACATACGGGTGTGATGGTCAGGTGTTCACAAACTTATGGCCATATAGTCTATGTCCATAATTTGCTAATGAGTGTCACCTCTTCTCTCCTATGCCCTGATTTATAAAAAGATGAATATACATATTTAAAGCCCATTCTCTTTAATTTGGTGTGTTCTTTATAATTGAGGTGTGTCTCTTGCAAAAAGTGCTCATATGGTCTCATATGATCCTCCTTGAGCAAACAAATGGCTCCGTGGGAAAGCCCCCTCTCAAGACTGATAGAGAGGGCCCTTGATGATGGCTACACATTCAAGTTCCATCTTATGTCAGTCTCTTTGTCTTGACTCCATTGATTTACAGTCTGCTAGGTTCGTGGAGTATTCTATTCTAATCTAGTCAATATTGGAACGTAATAGACACACTCACTCCCTTGTCATGTTGATTTTGTTAATGTAATTACTTTGCAGTCTATTTATATGATCACTTGTATGCCTAACAAGTTTTGTAGGTGCTCTTGGTGATTCTGTGTCGTCTCCACATTATGTGATGGCAAACCTTGTCTAAATGGCTGCAGCTTTTCCTCGTAGGTTGTTTCAAGTCTCATAGTAGACACTTGATGCTTGGAATGGTGGCCAACTTTATACCAAGTTAGCTGCTGTAGTTGTTCCGTCCGCATCTCACGATAGTCTCATGATCGGGTAGCCCTCTCTTCGACATTCCCTGTGCCTCCTCTTCCATGGTCTCATAGGTTTTGATGCAATCTTCATACTTCACTCTTAGCCAGGCTGGATATAGAGTCTGAAAATGAATTTCATTGTCTTTCAGTTACTTTTGTATGTCTGCATATGCTTTTCATCTTTTTGAGTATGTGCATGGCATAGTCATTGTCTAGATCCATTTGCCCCTCCAAGTGAAACTTTTCTTTTGCCAAGCGAAGTGGAGAACTGTTTCTTTTATTCTGAAGCTTAGAAAACTTCACCAGAATGGATTTCGGCTGTGCTCCCGCCAGCAGCTGCAGACCAAGGGAGTGGTCAGCTCTTTCAGTTTGGAGATTTGTGTCATCAGGTAGGTCAAGATTTTCCCACAGTAGTTTTTCCACAAAGGATATCAGTGATGGGGAGTCTTTTTCTGAATCCTCAAAGATTCCATATATTCTGATATTTTTGTTCCTCTTGATCTGTTATTTTAGCTTCCAGCTGTGCTTGTAACTTTAGCATTTCTGCAAATATGCCTTGCATATTCTGGATTATTTCCTCACCTTTTCTGACTCTGCTCTCGGCTTCAGCAAGTCTCAGAAAGTGCTTCAGCTGCTCTTTGTCATCTTGGCAAAAAAACTCGCAGTTGTTGAAGAATTAAGCCTAAATCTACCATGTCCTCTTGTGAGTGTGTGTAGCCCTTACACACACACGCGCGCACACACACACACACACACACACACACACACACACACTTCGTAGCCTCTCTGCTTGCTGTGCATTTTTCTTACTCCTTAAATTAGTATCCAAATCTACCCCTTCGGCCACATATTTTTAAATTAATCTAAACAAAAAAATTTGAAGTTTTAAGGGTTTTCAAACTGAATTGATTTGGAAGATCCTCCTTGGAGCCATCTTTTTTAGTGTCCCAAACAGAAGTCAGAACACTAACATGATTAAAGATTTCTCATTTACATCATTATATCATTTTATATCATATACTTTATATCATTTACTTTAACTCGGGATTTAGGCAGGATTTAATTGCAGGACAAATGTGCCAGTAAGTCAGTAATTCAAGATGCAATGTGTGCAAATGTTTCTTGCCACCGTTGTCACATCACGTTCTGTGTATTATGTGTGATATGTTGTTTTCTCATGGAACAATTACTTAAAAATGAAAGCCTTGAGAGGAACCAGACTCGAAAGGGAACCCATCCTCTTCTGGGTGTGTGATTATGAATCATTACTCTACAATCATCACTCTTTCACAATTGTATACTATAAATCAAACAATATTAAATGTGTTGAAAGGACGTTCAGTATGAGCATCAGAGTCTTTATGATTAAAACAAGTTTTTAGATTAGCAGAAGTGTCCAGCTGAGATGGATCCAGCTTAGATAGATAGAGAGAGAGAGAGGGAGAGGGTACTTTATTGATCCCTGTGGGACAGAGGAAGACAGAGAGAACATATTATTAGTTATGCTGTTATTCTACAGTGTTTTTAAAGTGTGTACATTGAAAGAGAGTGCAAGCAGGGATTTCAGCAGGTCTAGCTATGATGGCAAACTTTAGTGATCACATTGGGGGTGGCTTCCGCATTAAAACACCCCAGTTTACCGTAGCTAGCTATGCCCATAAACCCCCTAGATCTGCATGTTTAACTAAGGGAAAAGCCTGACTAAATAAACAGGGTTTTAACGTAGACTTGGATTGTTGGATAGAAATTTAAATAGTTATTATTTGAGAGTAGATTTGTAGCAGCAAAAGTGATTTTGATATTTGAGTAATTTCCAGACCTTGACCAATATGGTTGGAGTAGAGGCATTTTGTTGAATTAAGCTGATAAAGAACAAGAATAAACCGTACCTGTATGTAACCAGGTAGCCTTAAATAGATTAAGGCTGTATCAGAGGATATGCACATTACACGGAGGGTCTGGCATTTAGATTTGCAAATGAAAGGACGAGAAGAACAGGTAGGCCAAGCTGAGAGAATTTTTTTACTAAGGGCAAGAATAGAAAAATGCAGACAGGATTTATATAGAGGAGCTTTCTTTCTTTCTTTCTCTCTCTCTCTCTCTCTCTCTCTCTCTCTCTCTCTCTTTCTCCTGTTCTAATTCAGTTGTCAGAACCAGTTCCTGCTGTTCTAATTCATCTGTCAGTGTGGCTCTATGAACCATTTCGTCATTTTACCAATACCTTTTAATAACATTTGTCAAAATATTTTTTCTGGTGCTCCTGGACTACTATCACCCAGCATCCTGTGTTTTACTAGTTTAGTAGAATATCACAGCTTACTTCAAGTTGCCTATCTATTGTCCATATTTAGTTTAGTCTGTAAAAGATGGTGGAACAGGGTTGTACAGGATATACGATTGCACTACTAATCAAATCTTGCTGACCTAGCTAAACGAGTTTCATTGTTACTTAATATTACTGATTAACTTTGCCAAACTAACTAATTTAAAAGGTTAAAATTTAGCTAATTTGCAGGTTACAAGTTTCAGTTGCATTTGCTTCACGGATTGTGTATGCACTCTGTTTGCATTTCAGTTAATGAGTAATCCAGCATTGAAATAGCCTTTGTTTACAATGCATTATCCAATGTTTAATGGAATAATGTTGTCATTGACGAAGGACAGGCAGAACAGCCACAAAGAGGTTTTTGGTTTCCCAACAACAGCACTGACACCCGCCTTTAAAGACACAAAGGAGTGCCATGTATTTCATCTAAAAATGTTACACAGTATTACACATTATTGAAATTTTCCACTCAAACAGCTTGGGAAACTTAAGAAGAAAAAATCTTACAAGAAATTAAATAATATTTTCTCTCAAAACATTATTGGTACCCCTACAAAAGCATTTACCTGAATTCAAACAAATTGTAACTTGCAAGGAACTGTGTTGTAATTATAATAAACACTATTTTGATTATATTAATTAACTTTATTTTTGACAGTTTGACAGTGTCATATCAGGAAGACCCACTAGACAGAGACGTATTACGTGTGAGATGAGTGATGGAGATCAATTATATCTACAGGATCTGTTGTATCTTCCCCTGTGGTCTCCCAAAGCTTTCACGCCAGGCAATATTAAATGGTAGTCTGAAGGCTGAAGCTTCGTTCACACAGTCGCTGCAAGCTGCCAGTCGGTGTACTATGATGTTGCCAGTGGGCATTCCTACTACTGCTTGCCATAGTGAGTGGGTGGGGCAACCAGCATTCCACTTTTGACAACAAATCAGTTTTCTTGCTGCTAAAATGAAACATTCTGGAGGGAGAGCGTTTGTATATAAAATTCACCAGTGTATATATGCATCATATCATACGAGATGAAGGAGAAGCAGTGTGTGCTCTTTGCCATTGCGGCCATCTACCTGTGGTGAAAGCGCAAACGCCGGACTGTCTGGGTGACAGAACAAGTCGGACTCGCAGGCAGCATGGCTCACGAGCATAGATCATGTGCACTCTACTGTCTTCACTCCCATTGGTAGTCGCTACACCAAGTCCCTCCAAATTTACATAAAGTTAAACTTTTCTCAAATTTCTCACGTCGCTGGACACGCCCACATCTAGTCACTGAAGGTTGCTATCGCTCATGTCGCCGGAAGTCACCAGCTCTCATTGAAAATGAATGGTCTCTGATCGCTTTGTCGCTGCGAGTTGCAGTATGTGTGAACGTACCTTGTGTTATACTCCTGCATACGCATCTCTGGGTGCATATGACAGGACGTTGTGTGCTGACGCTATCACCGGGTGAAGGATTCATACTCGCGCGTAATGTTTGCGTGTCCTCTAGGAGGTGCTGTCACATGAACCGCACCAGAATTTAATGACTTACACAATGGTAGTTCCGTGTTTCACTGTAGAAATAATAAATAGAAGATAGGAATACTGTTGTTTTGAAAAGTGCTGGGAAAAAGAAATCGTGTGAGTAATTATAAACTAAACGAATTCTCACTGAAAGCCAGTGTTTCAGAAGCGTTTTAACTCATCTGTATTCAGCAATAGCACTTCATCTTAACTAGTGTTTAACTTCCACAATTCTATCAGTTACGGAATAACAATGCTTTAGATTTTATTTTTTTGTTTTTACTGAGTTGTGGTTTACATCACCTGCACTGTGTGTTTATTAGTGTTTATTTATTATTAGCGGCGAGCAAGGCTGGTGAGGGAATTACTGTTTACCGCAGTTATAACCTGGTGAGAACTTGTTTTTCGGACGTTAACGCAGAAGTATAAATCGGCCTTAATAGACTACAGTTTAAAACGACTAGCAAATGCAAATTATCCATTTAAATGTAACTTTAAAACATTGATTATACATCGAAAAAATAATGTGCTAATCAATAATCAATATATCGACGTTTTATTTCCCTAGTCATTTGCGTTTGCTAGCTGTTTCACATTAGACTATCGTTTAACGTTGCCTGATATAACATCCTGTAGATATAATTGAGCTCCATCACTCCTCAGACACGTAATACGGCTCCATCTAGTGGGTCTCCCTGATAGGGCACTGTGCGGGGTTAATAATATACAAGAAGGACTGCAGCAGCCAGCATTTATTTATTTATTTATTTCTCATGAATATTGATACGTGAAAGAGGCATCTCAAGCCTAGTTATAATATATAAAATCCCCTCCTCATCACCATGAGGAAAAAAAGCTTTCAAAACAAAAGGGACAAATTATTGGATCTGCTCAGATCTGTCTACATATATCCAGGTAATGAATGACTAAAATTAACATTTATCTGTAATATTTTACATACACTCACTGTCCACTTTTTTTTTTAGGAACACCTGTACACTTGCACAATCATGCAGTTATCTAATCAGCCAATCATGTGGCAGCAGCCGAATACAAAAAAATCTTGCAGGCCCAGGTCAAGAGCTTCAGTTAATGTTCACATCAAACATCAGAATGAAGAAAAAGTGTGATCTCTGTGACTTTGATTGTGGCATAGATGTTGGTACTAAAAGGGCTGGTTTGAGTATTTCAGAAACTGCTGATCTCCTGGGATTTTCACACACAACAGTCTCTAGAGTTTACATAGAATGGTACAAAAAACATTGAATGAGCGACAGTTCTGTGGGTGGAAACACCTTGTTGATACCAGAGGTCAGAGGAAAATGGCCAGATTGGGTCGAGTTGCCAGGATAGATATAGTAACTCAAATAATCACTCTTTACAACCGTGGTGAGCAGAGAAGCGTCTCAGCATGCACAAAACTTTAAACCTTCAGATGGATGGGCTACAACAGCAGAAGACCACATCAGGTTCCACTCCTGTTAGCCACGAACAGGAATCTGAGGCTATCATGTGTGTTAGGTGTTAAAAATGTTTATACAGGACTTAAATATCCATAAAAAGGACAGTTAAAAAGTCTTGGGGTCTAAAGTACAGTTCATTGCTTAAATAATAAGTTAAAAAGTATTGTTTTCAAATAGTGATTAAATGCCAATTTCATTGCACTTACTTGTTACCATGCCAGCACAATACTCAAAGAAGTCACTAGATGGCACATAGCACTCGGGAGAAAACCCTTTGGAGGCAAGCGCTGCAGAATAAATCCTGCAGTGGAGCAGTACACAAGTTTTCTGCCTCAATGTTTCTCCATACAGTTGCAGGGTTTATGAACACACCCCTCCCTGACACCCACCAGGCCAGTGGCACAACATGGACACAGACTCACCCAAACTGGACGGTTGAAGATTTAAAAAAAAAAAAAAAAAAAAAAATCACCTGGTCTTTTTCCAGTCTTCAGCTGTCCAGTTTCGGTGAGTCTGTGCCCATGATAGCATCAGATTCTTGTTCTTGGCTGACAGGAGTAGAACCTGATTTGGTCTTCTGCTGTTGTAGCCCATCCACCTCAAGGTTTCATGTGTTGTGCATACTGAGATGCTTTTCTGCTCACCATGGTTGTAAAGAGGGCTTATTTGAGTTACTATAGATTTTCTGTCAGCTCAGACCAGTCTGGTCATTCTCCTCCGATGTCTCTCATTAACAAGGTGTACAGGTGTACAGGTAAACAAAAAAACATATTTTTGTTTAACTTTAGCAGAGAAATTACTTGCCAGTATTTGAAACGATGTGAGAAACTATAGTGGAAACATTTCTGACAGGTAAAATTTGCAATTACACACAAATTTTGTAATGCAGTGTCATTTGTCATGTACCTTTGCTATAATGAACCAATAAATTACCAGCAAGAAAAGCAGGACGTCGGTGCTGTGCCATAATTTTCTTTGCCTCCCCACATAACGTGTGTGTGTGTGTGTGTGTGTGTGTGTGTTCACTAAAATATTAGGTTTCTACTATTGTACTTTCAGCTATTGAATCATTTTCTATTTTTTCTGTTTCCATCAGCTCAGCAGCATCAGTAAAGCCATTAACTCCACTGAGACACCAGTAAAGGAGAAACATGCCCGCAGTATCCTTTGAACTGTCTTCAGTCAGTCTCCCCTAGTTGATTCTCAATGTCATTTTATCCATTAACTTAATTGCATACTATATATAAAGTTTTTAGGGCTATGTCTGAATTCAAATACATAAATTAGCTGATAAAGGTAAAATGAAGTGGAGAGTTGATTATTTGTCTCCACTGTGTTGCATTCTGTAGTCCTTTACTTTGAATACAGGGATTATCCTGGGAACTCACCGGGAAAAGGGGGCATACACTTTCTGGTCTTACGCTATTGGCCTGCCTTTGTCCAGTAACGCCATTCTTAGCTGGAAGTTTTGCCATGTTTTACATAAAGTTCTACGTGATGGCCACCCAAATGTAAGTATTTTCTTCTGTTTGACAGCAGAACAATTCTTGAAGAAGCCCTGTAGTATCCTACTGTGCCATGGCTTTGCCTTCCTTGCATTGACTTAGATGAACTACTCCTCCACTTAGATTTTATAGTGGAGCTTGCCTAGTTTGGTCTTGCATCCAAAGTTTACATCTTCCACCTGGTGGTTTTTTGACTCCTAAGTTTCAATCTCTGGGTAAAGTTGTGTGTAAATGTTTGCGTAAGCCAAACCAAACCAAAAATTTGAGTTTACAAAGGTTTCGGAAACAATTATTTTTTTCATACAGATCGGTCTTATCAGTCTTACTTATCTCTGCCAGTGGGAAGAAATCCAAGCACTGACAAAACTTGGACATGCAAAGGAATGGCACAAGATCTTTTTGTCGGCAGAATTAGTTGCACAGCGTTTAAAGAAGATGCTGTGGCAAACAGTAGCAACTTATAAGCCAGCTTTCATCCTCCGGGGGGAAAAAAAAATCACGCTGGTCTGTAAATATCCGTTCCATCCTAAACGCAGTACATGTTAACTCTGCCAGTAATATAAATTCTGCCGTTTGCACTTCCCCGGATTATGTCTTCTCAGGCACAGACCAGCCTGCCCTCCTTTTATACAATGATATTTTTTCTTAATTGAGTGACTAGAATTATTTGTCCTAAAATGGATTTGTGTTGGCTTGATGTCTTTATTTATTTTAAGAATATATTTAATATTCCATTAAATATATTTAATAGTGGCATTAATATGGAATGACAGGTTTAAAAATATTACATTTGTGTGTGTAATTGAAATAAATAAGCATTTTAAACATTATCAATATATTAATATGCAGTATCTGCTTTGCAAATTATGTGATTTGAATATCAATGTCATTTTATTTACAGAGCACAATTAAAAACAACAGTTGACCAATGTGCTGTACAATAAAACCAACTACAACAACAGAACATAAAACAACATACAACATAACAACACTGTATAACAATAACACAGTAAATAAATATTGATTATAAGCTAAAGAAAAGAGATATGTTTTTAACTTTGATTTAAAATCATGTAATGTAGGAGTGGATCTAATAAAAACAGGAAAACTTGGGTGCAACTACACTGAAAGCATGATCACCTCTCAGTTAAAAGATCAGAAAGATAAGATGGTGCCAACGAGAAATAACACTTTAAAATTAATTGTGTAAGGAACTGGCAACCAGTGCAGAGAAACTAAAATAGGAGTGATGTGTTCACGTTTCCTAACACTAGTCAGAAGCGTGGCAGCAGCCTTGACCACAGAACTAATGTCTGTTTTAGATTTTTCACAAAAGTTTAGCAATGGGAGACAAGTCACCAAAATTTAAATTTGGTGTTCTAAGGGCTTCAGAAGGCTCAAACACAATTATCACAGTTTTACTCTCATTCAGGTTTAAAAGATTTATACACATACTCAGGAGTACAAGTAGGATATTAACATTTTCAAAAATGTTCAAAGTTCATGAGTGCAAAATTTCTTGTGTAAATGCTGAAACAAGCAATTAGCAAATAAATCTGTTTGTATCCAGCATGATATATGAGGCCCATTATTTCAAATGTACAATGACTTTGCACGACTATTACATTTGTTGTAATTTTATTTCTTTCAACAGACACTACAAGACTGTATGAGACATTACAGTAACATTGCAGAGACTGGAACACTATGGGTAAGTTTAATAATGTTGTTAAAGTTGTCTTCTGCTTTCTTAGCAAGCAACTAAGGATGAATCATATTAATGATTGTTTAATATTGCTCCTAGGGAAACCTCAGAGACAAATATGGATATGGACAGCTTGTTTCTCTATATACCAAGCTCCTCTGCTCTAAATTGGCATTCCATACCACAGTAAGACTGCTTTTTGTAGATTCAAATGACTTGAAACCTGATCAGCATATATATGTTTATATAAATCTTTTTATCCTAATCATGTTTCCCTTATTTATGCTCTACCTCAGTATGGCTGTTTGCATTTTTCAAGATTTAGTTACACATTAGCTCTCCATCTTGCATTATGGTAAATGTAAAAGCATCCATTATAACACTCTTTTATAGATTATATGTTAGTACAGTCATTAAAAATACTACATAGAAAAATATATGTGCATGGTGGATCCCTTGAGACAACAATGATGTGTTGCTTTATTTAAAGCAAATGAATACAGTATGTTTGGTCATTTAGTCTTTAATTAATATACTCTGCAAGAAACCTTTGTTTTGTTTCTTTGTAGCATCCTGAAATCCGAGCCAACCTGGAAGCCACAGATGAAGTCCTGGAGCGCACAGCAGGAACAGACATCAACAATGTGTATGTGATAACTAAATCTACTGTAATGGCGCCTTGTAAAAACTATGGCTAGTATGATAATAAATTTTTAATAAAGGTGAGAACTGAATTAATAATAAATAGTTCATATAGACCCACTCAGCATTCAATTTGTCCCAAACAGTTTCCATTTACCCCGGGAACTAAACATTGAACAGAAGTATGGAAATTATTATATACAGTTCTGTGTGTTAGATTACATAACTTTAATGCATTATAAATAAATTCAATTAGAGACATGAACAGTAGGCGGTGGTAGGGTTAACTTTTAAACAACAACAACAAAAAAATCTTCTGCTGTAGACAATGCCCACTTTGGATTTAAATCCAAATATGAAAACAGATAAGAATATTTTGAGCACTGTTACAGACAATAGCATTGTATTACATCTCGAGCGTGCCTAGAAGCACAGCTTTACACAGCTGTGACGCATATCACAATGTCTATGTTGATTTCACTAACAATGAAGTAGAGATACTGTTGCATGAAGCAGAGTAAAATCACAGTGGTTTATTTGGCACTTTACGAGTGCTTTGTTAAAGAAATAAATACATAAAATATATTTCATAACATTTGTGCATTGTATTGCCCCGTTTACGTTTTCAAAATCTCTCATTGTTGTCTTTTTTGTCACTGTCTTTGGAAATTTAATGTATAGAATGTATGAATATGAATACACATGCAAAGGCACGGGCATCTAACATGCAAAGATGCTTGTTACCTTTACCTTTCTGCCAAGGTAAATGGAGAATGTTTTGCCACTAAAAGAGAATAAAAGGATGAAGATTTTGACTCTAAAAGAGGCCTACAACAAGTAATGTTAATGGTGATCATAATTAGAAAGTGCTCAAATACATTTTTTTTTTTTTGACTGGCACTGTCCTGCAATCTCCTGCTCAACGCAGAGCAACATCAACAGTGAAATTACTGGCTATGTGGACATTAGACAATTGATTTGTAAAAGGATTATATCAAAATATGCTATTGACAAAGAGCTGGCTTTCTGGAAGTTTGGGGTCAGCAGCAATTTTCACTATTCTATGCCCTGATGGTGTACAGGTCCTTGATTTTGGTGAGTTCCGAGCCGATAATTTTCTCAGCTGAGGGGACTACTTGCTGTCTGGTCTGGTCACTTGCACTTGGAAAAGGCAGGGGCACACACTCTTTGATGGCAGAATTGAATCTTTTCAGGATGGGTTGAGAGATATTGAGCTTCCCAAGTGTTCCTGTGCTTTTTATGGATGGTGGTTATGTTGCTGACCCATTTCATTGAGTTGGTGATAGTGGTCCCCAGGAATCTGAAAGACTCCTTGGACACAGCTGAACCTTTGATTGGCAGGCAGAGGGATGCCTGTGGAAGTCAGTCAGCATTTCAGCCATCTTGGCAGCATTAAGCTCACTTAAGTGTTGATTGTCTGAGAGGTGGGGCAGTTAACATACTGCTTTCTTCTGCTTTACACTCTTCTACCACTGTTCTAAATATGCATGGCCGGACATGTGCATAAATATACACAGATCCTCAATTATGTCTTTACCATGGAGCAGAAGACCCTGTGAAATATCCTTATGCATGGACATTAAGAGAGGGCATGAGTGAGTGACTAGACTGTGTGAGTAATTTGTGCCCACACGAGGTATGACACAATGGTGTTTACATCCAATGTACAGTTCCCTCTGAAAGTATTGGAATGGCAAGGCCAATACTTTTGTTCTTGCTATACACTGAAGACATTTGTGTTTGATATCAAAAGATGAATGAGATGATAGATCAGAAATTCAGCTTTCATTTCCTGATTTTTACATCTAGATGTGTTAAACAACTTTGAACATTGCAACTTTTGTTTGAACCCACCCATTTTTCATGTGATCAAAATATTGGAACATGTTACTGACAAGTATTTATTATTGCCCAGGTGTGCCCTGTTAGATTGATTGTTTAAACAATGAGTGTTTCCCAGAAGATTTTGAGAGACTGTGGTGGGTGGACCTCTGACCCTCTGGGGTGGTCCAGGGGCATGCTCCCCCATAAAAACATTTTGTACATATTAAAGTTAAATGCACCAGTCTGGTGCACTTTGAGAGCAAAATTAAGAAGCTAGATCTATGAAGAACTTTGTGCTCTTGTGAGCGATTTTGTGCTCTAGTAGTAATTTAATCATAAACACATTGGTTGTGTAGATATGAATGGTGCTGACACAGCAACAGAGTCACACCCACAAAGCATAGTAAACGAGACAGAATTTAACATAGATCACAAATGGTCAAAACACAAAATCGACTGATGATACATTTGAGCCATCAAAGAAATGAAGCAAACGTGGTTAGCTGTGTTGAACTGGTTTATTTTTTAGAAAATAAAAAAATATGCTGGATGAAGAGGACATGGTATTAATCAACTCTCGCTACATCCCTATTGGTAAACTTTGCACCCTGAATTTGGACATTTTAATTTTCCTGGGCTTTGAGGAAAAACAGTTCCTATGTGCTTTTATAGTTGAATTCCTCTGGGCTCAGACCATTAATGGAGACCCTCAGGCAGGCAGCCAGGTGCTCTCCGTGTAGCCTGTTATGAAGGTCTGATTTGACCTGAAAATGAAGGTAACTACAATTAGCCAAATGAATGAAAATAAAAGATTAATTTGGAGCACACTGTTTATAATTTTCTTTTAGTTAAGGAGAATATGCAGTTTGTCATGTAAGGCATAATCGTACATTTATTGGCTTCATCTGTAGAAAGTTTCTATCTAAAAGTTCTAGTGAATCCTCTGTCTGTGAGTCATAGTCATCTATCCCGGTATCTAGACAGAGGGATACTTCATGCTCATCAGATCGCATTCTTTAGATTCTGTCCACAGAAATGTGAAGTAAACATGTGGGAATACATCAATATTTCTCCAAATGTCCAAACTTTTTGACTAAAACCTCTACTGGACATTGTTTAGTGAAGCCCTGTGATCACAAATAAACAGAAACAGACTCAATTGAATATGTATGTGTCTTGGTAGTTCATTCGAAATATCAATAACTACCGGTTTGAGTTTGCATGTTTGATGTGTACTCCTGACAGAAATGAAGAAATTACTGTCACTGTAACGGTTTTCCATCATTAACAGTGGCCAAATATCGAAGCTAGAGTCCTAAATCCTTCTAAAGATTTACAGTTTTTCAACATTAAATAAGATTGTCATGGTAATGCAGCTTGCCGTGAATGTAAACAACAATCAACAGCAGTTAAGAGGTTAACATTACTTACCTCAAATAATGATGTGTACACATGCGCATGTACAGCAATGGGGAGGGGAGCAGTCTGACTGACTTGGAGAGAGATGCTCTGCCGAAGCAATGGTGCAAAATAGAGATCTTTTATGCTATTATACGAAGTGTAAAAATATTTTCGGTTCATTATGAAACTGTGGAGGGACAAGTTGGATTGTGGCAGAAGAGTCACACCCACAGACTAGGTAAATAATGGGAAACACTGAAAAATTAATGGCTCTGAATGTCTGTACTTGGTTTAAGCCCTGGGTTTCACCTGTGAAGACTGCATTTGTTGTTAAATAGCAGTAAAAAAAAAAAAAAAAAAAAAAAAAAAATGAAGTCCCGAGAGCTGTCTGTGAGAGAAAAGCAAGCCATCCAGACATCAAACAGGTCAGCCAAGTAAAACAACAGCACTTGATGATAGGAACACTGTGAGAGCTGTGAAGAAAAACTCAAAAACAGTCGCTGACATCAGCAACAACAAACATGGGCAGGGGTGAAGGTATCAATGCACCGTTCGAGGAAGACAACAAGCAGAAATATAGAGGCAGTATGGCCTAGATGCAAACTACTCATAAGCAGTAAGAATCGGAAGGCCAGGTTGGAATTCACAAAGAAATACAGAGATGAGCCACAAACGTTCTGGACCCAAAATTAACCTCTACCAAAGTTGTGAAAAGCCAAAGTGTGGAGAAAAAAAGGATCTGCTCATTATCCAAAACATACAAGCTCATCGGTCAAGCATGGTGGAGGTACTATCATGGTTTGGCTTGCATGGCTCCTTCTGGGATGGGCTCATTAATCTTTTTTGATGATGTAACTCATGATGGTAGTAGGAGAATGAATTCAGAAGTCAACAGAAACATTCTGTCTGCCATTTTACAGAGAAATACATCCAATCTAATTGGGAGGAACTTCATCATGCAGCAAGACAATGAGTCAAAACACACTGCCTACACAACAAAGGACTTCATCAGCAGAAAAAGTGGAAGGTTTTAGACTTGCCATGTCAGTCACCAGACCTTAATCTGATGGAGCATGCATTTCACCTCCTGAAGAGGACACTGAAGGGATAAACCCCCCAAAACAAACAACAGCTCAAATAAGCTACGATACAAGCCTGGAAAAACAAAACAGAAGGAGAATGCAACAGTTTGGTGATGTCAGTGTGTCACTGGCTTGATGCAGTAATTGCAAGCAAGGGATATGCAACCAAATATTAAGTGTTTTTTAATTTACTTTAAGACTATCTCTTCCAATACTTTTGCTCAACTAAAGATTGGGTGGTCTGCCATGTGCCCTGTTTAAGTTGTTTAACACAGCTAGAATTAAATTTAAGAAATAAAAGCTGAAATTCTGATTTATCGTCTCATATCCATCTTTTGTTCTCAAACCCAAATGTCTTCAGTGTATGGTTAGAACAATAGAATTGCCCTTGCAATTCCAATACTTTCAGAGGGGACTATACATCTCCAATAATGGTCAGTTTGGGATTCAATTTGGGTTTCTGATGAGGTATCTGAAATAAAACTACCAACTAAAGCCATCCTTTGTATCTGTAATAAGTACTGCAAACACACATTTGGCTAATATTACCATGCTGTTAGCTAGTTAAAATATTGTAGCATGAAAAAAATGTTAAGATGCTACAGAAGTGAGTGCTACAGGAAGGTATTCATTCAGGGAGGCAGGACAGGTGTTTTTGGGGACAGGAATAATGGTGGAGGACTTAAAACATGTGGGGACAACACTCTGGTTGAGGGAGAGGTTAAAGATGGTGGTAAAGACTGGTACTAGTTGGTTAGCACAGACTTTTAGCACACGTCCAGGGATGTTGTCCGGACCACATGCTTTTCTGGTGTTAATTTGGTGTAGCACCTTCCTCACGTCCAGTTCTGAAATGACCAGTCTTTCCTCTTCCCCAGCTAGACCTGATGGTTCATACTCATGGTTTTCCTGGTCTGTGCTGGTAACCTTAAACCATGAATAGAAGATATTCAATTCGTTAGCTAGGGAGGCAGTGCCATTATTAATGGTGGGTGGCTTGGGTTTGTAGTTTGTAACAGTTTGCATGCTCTGCCACAGACGCCTGGAATCTGCCTGCTCAAACTGGGTCTCAATCTTGTCCCTGTATTTCCTTTTGGCTTCCCTCACCATTTTCCTCAGGTTGTAGGAAGCCGCATTGTTTTCGTCCATGTTGCCGGTCTGCAGCCCATGGCTTCTGATTGGGAAAAACCTTTACAGCGCATGTGGGAATAGTCTCTCCTATCAGAAACTCTGTATAACTAAGCACCGCTGCTGTAAACTAGCTGACGTCATCAGAGCTGCACCGGAACATCTCCCAGTCTGTGTCCTCCAGCTCGTCTTGTAGCATGGCTTGTGATTGGTCAGACCAGTGCTGCACTTCCCGTGTCACTGGATCTTCCCTCCGCAGCCTTTGTTTATATTTGAGAGTAGTAAAATGGCAGCGTGGTCTGACTTACCAAGTGGCGGTGTTATTACTGCCTTATAGCAGTCCCTGTGTTGTGTGTAAAAGTGATCCGGTGTCCTTTCTCCCTGTGTACTGCAGATTATGTGCTGATAGAAATCCGGCTTGACTTTTTTCAATGTGCAATGTTTGTAATAGTCTAATGTCTCTGTGCAGTGTCGATAAAGCAGTGTCTGTGTTTGCCTGAGGTGGAATATAAACAGTCAGATGTGAATTCTCGGGGTAAATACTTGGAACGGTATTTGACTACGAGGTATTCCAGGTCCGGTGTGCATAACTCCATAAGATGATGGGTGCTTCCTGAGCTGCATCATTTGACGTTAATCATAAGAGACACTCCACCACCCCAGATTTTCCCAGAGTTCTCTGTCCTGTCCATACCTTGAAGGGAGAACCCAGGCAGCTGTACAGCGTGGTCAGGAATGGTTGGCATGAGCCATGTCTCGGTGAAGCAAAGAGCATTGCAGTCCCTGAAGTGTCCCTGGAACTGTATCCCGGCTATAAGGTCATCCAGTTTGTTGTCAATGGACTGGACATTAGCTAACAATATGCTGGGCATTGGTGTGGAGTGTGCCCCTGCTCATACCTGGTTCCTCACGCTGGCTCTTTTTCCTTGTCATCGTCGCCGTCGCCGTCTCAGGAGAGTAAGCCCATAGTTTACCTGGCTTAGGGTGATCTCCAGAGGCCAGTCGGGGTCAGGATGAAAACGGGAATTAGAGTGGTGAGTAAAGTCTATTCCATTGTTGATTAAAGTTTGTTGATCATGTTATGTGTCCATGGGCTGCCTCAATGATCTTGCAAAAAACAAGGTAAAATACACAAAAGTTTCAGCGTGGGTTGCGAGCACTAACGTAGGCAGCCTTGCTTAGTGGCGCCATCTTGGATCACATCTTGGATGTATGTGTCGCATCTTGGATGTGTTTGATGTGTTGGAAGAAGGAAAAATGGGCAAGCCTAAGGATCTGAGCAACTTTGACAGGGGCCAAATTGTGTTGGCTAGACGACTGGGTCAGAGCATCTCCAAAATGGCAGGTCTTGGGGGTGTTACCAGTATGCAGTGGTTGGTACCAAAAGTGGTCCAAGGAAGGACAACCAGTGAACCAGTGACAAGGTCATGGGTGCCCAAAGCTCACTGATGCACATGGGGAATGAAGGCTAGCCCGTCTGGTCCGATCCCACATTTTCTTTTACATCATGTAGATGGCTGGGTTCGTGTATGTCACTTCCCTGGAGAAGAGATGGCACCAGGATGCACTATGGGAAGAGTGCTCTGGGCAATGTTCTGCTGGGAAACATTGGGTCCTTGCATATATGTGGACGGACATGTGGGTGGACCCATATCACCTACCTAAACATTGTTCCAGACCAAGCGAACCCCTTAATGGCAACGTTATTCCCTAACGGCAGTGGCCTCTTTCAGCAGGATAATGCACCCTGCCACACTGCCGTTGACTCGGCCTCTAAATTCCCCAGATCTCAAGCCGATCGAGCATCTGTGGGATGTGCCGGACAAACAAATGCAATCCGTGGAGGCCCAAACTCACAATTTACAGGACTTAAGGGATCTGCTGTTAATGTCTTGGTGCCAGATACCACAGCACACCTTCAGGGGTCTTGTGGAGTCCATGCCTCGATGAGTCAGAGCTGTTTTGTTGGCACAAGGGGGATCTACACAATATTAAACAGATGGTTTAAATGTTATGGTTGACTGGTATATGTATAATGACACTGAAGGTTGGCTCACTCTTTCAGCTGTGGGAGCTCTGCCTCTGAGCCCTCTTTTTCACTACCCTGATTAGCCTGATAATGTTGCAGTGTAACTGAGCTCATTCTGCTGTCAGTACATAGTATAGGGGTAACATCTATAGCTAGCTAAAACACAAGCTCATCCTGTAGAGGTAAGAATTGCTCTGCTCTAATCCCTTAGCACTCTGTTCACATTAACTTCAATCCCACTCCTTTTGGCCAAGAACAGGAATCCAAGGCTACAGTGGGCACAGGCATGCTGACACTATACAGTTGAAGATTGGAAAATGGCCAGTCAAGATTTTCCACTTTTTAACTGGTCAGTTTTGGTGAACCTGTGCCCACTGTGGCCTTAGATTACCGTCAGAGTCATTGAGGTCATGGTTTTCCCTATTCTGATGTTTGATTTGAACATTAACTAGTGGAGTTCATGATTATTAAGTGCCGTCCTCTATCTACCGAGGGAATATACAGCCATACTGCTCGTTGCTGAATACATCCCTCCCAGCTCCAGTAACAACAACAGGAGTGAGGCACTGAATGAACTATACCAGCACATCAGTGAGCAGCAGACAGCCCACCCTGATGCATTTCTCATCTTGGCTGGGGATTTCAACCATGCAGACCTAAAGAGTGTGTTTCCTAAAATATATCAACACACAGACTTTCCAACTAGGGGAAACAACATACTGGACTTTGTTTACACCACCCAGAGTGGAGCTTACAAGGCTCTTCCCCTCCCCCACCTTGGTGTCTCAGACCACATCACTGTCATGCTAATGCCTGCATACAGACCGCTTGTTAAAGTTGCCAAACATGTGCTGGACATGTGGCAGAATTGACAATAAAGTTGACTTTGACTTTGACTTGACTTTGATTAACTGAAGCTCTTCTGTATCTGCATGATTATACGCATTGCACTAATGCCACGTGAATGGCTGACTGGAACTTTGCATGAGTGTATAGGTGTTCCTAATAAAATCTTTAAAGCCAGTAATCTAGACTAAGGGTGGGCATTTTGGTAAAATATCATATGATTTTTTTTCAGGCAGAATCACAATTCATGATATTATCATGATTATTTTTCATGTTGGAATTTAAGGCTATTTTGCAAGTTACTGAACAGAGCAACCAAACTAATTTCCCGATTGATGAAAATATGAAACTCTACAAGGAAACATAACCTCAAAGGAAAAAGATTAAAAGATGCACCTTAGGCCGAAGTACCTTTTTACATACATTAACAAAAGACATGTAGTTCCCAAAAATTATTTCTAAAATGAAAACAAACAAGCATGGTCAGCATACATCAGCTGTGCTAACTGTACTCTTCAGTAAGTGCAATAAATGGAATGGTGATTGGGCAAGTGATTATTTAAATGTGTTTAAATACTGAAATGTGGAGGAAACATAAGATAAGGAGCTGACTACATGAATATTATTGTTTTGTTTGTGTGTGTGTCAGGGAAAGTGGGCAGCTGGACTAGTGAATAAAGTCTGGTTTAAAAAAAAAAATTGGGATGCCATGCCTGAAAATTTTCAGTACAACTGACAAAATTTGTTGATATCATAGTACATGCGATCTCTCTGTAAAAACAGATCATAGAGACATTTTATGTACAAACTTAAATTGTCATATCGCCCACCACTAGACTCCTAAAAACCCAATTGCCAGCTTAAGTCGCCAACTCTGAATATAGCCCTAAATGAGTGTGTCTAAGCTGCTGAAGGATATGGTTGACTTATGAGGCCATCTTGTTTCCTGTGCTCAGTTTCCAGCTCACCGTTGAGGTGTTTGATTACATGGATACAGAGCTTCGTCTTGCTGAATCAGGTGAGTTTACCTATATTTTAATGATTAGTCCCTTGCCCACAGTAAGCTTTGACAGGAATGCCTTCAAAATGCTTATTATACCAGAATTGCCATACAGCTATTTTTAATTGTATAAATAAGCAGGTCTTGATTAAAATCCTCTTCACTTCTTTTTAGATCTTTTAAGACTAGCTATTTCACTAACTAATATTTGTATCTTGAAAATTGGTTAATATTGAAATATATGTTTAATGGACATAATGTATTGCTTGTAAATGAACCTGAAGCTTGGTATGTATGCAGTAACAAATGTATAGATATACATGTTTTGGCTTAACAATGGAGGCAGTCTTGGCCTAATGGTTAGAGAGTCGGACTTGCACTGCTTCGGGTGTGTGTTCACTACTGTGTGTGCGCACTTGGATGGGTTAAATGCAGAGCACAAATTCCGAGTATGGGTCACATACTTGGCCACACATCACATCACTTCAATCACAAATGTTGTTCTTTGTGGTCTCTGGAGTACATCTTATCTAGTTATACAACCACAAAGAATGTAAATATGTATTTCTTCTTTTTCATAGCCTTTGCATAGGAAAACTAGAAGTTCACACAAATTGGACATCATCCACTCCATAATCCCAAATTCTTTCTCCCAGTCTTTGCAATATATCTTACAATAGAAATGGTTCTGTACTTCATAGACACACTGTACTTTGGCTTTTTGCATAAATTTATGAGATATAATTCAAAATATTTTCTATCAAACAAGATGTTAGCAGCCATGGAGTATTTTTAACCTAGCCCAATCTGGCAGCAGTTCATATTGCTGACAATTTCTGCGTCACAATTTTTGCAACATCGAGGAAATTGAACAAATCAATTGCTGTCAAATAAAGATTTTTTTTAAAGCATTGGTCACTTAAAATAGGTAGTTAGTATTTCAAAGGAATTTAAATGTATGGAGTTGTGAATGAGAACTTTATGAAGCTTGATATTTATTGAATGGCTGATATAACACCCCTATGGACAAGCCACCACTGCTCTCTAGTTTTTGTGTTTTCTATTCTTTCACAGTCCTGCGACAGCTAAATACCTCCATTGCCATCTCAACCTTGACAGCAGGGCAGTGTAAACTAGCACCACTTATTCAGGTCATCCAGGACTGTAGTCACCTGTATCACTACACTGTCAAGCTGCTATTCAAGTTACATGCATGTGAGTCTTTTTTACCTTTCTTGTTTTAACTTTTAAATGAATGTTTATGCTATTTATGTATTGGTTTGTAGCAATTTTTGTTGCCCTCTGTTGGATGTGATTCATTAGGTAGCAAGGGATGTGTTAATATACATGTTTTGGACCTTAGGTTTACCGGCTGATACACTCCAGGGCCATCGTGAACGGTTCCATGATCAGTTTCACAGGCAAGTAAAATAGTTGTATAGAAGAGAGCAACCTCAAAACGTTATACTGTAAAATGGTATAATTTAAATAGTATGTACACTGATCAGCCATAACATTAAAACCACCTGACTAATATTGTGAAGTCCCGGTTGTGCCACAAAAACAGCTCTGATCTGTCGAGGCATGGACACCACAAGACCTCTGAAGGTGTGCTGTGGTATCTGACACCAAGACAGATCCTTATAAGTCCATTAAGTTGCGAGGTGGGGCCTCCATGGATTGGACTTGTTTGTCCAGCACATGGCACAGATGCTCGATCGGATTGAGATCCGGGGAATTTGGAGGCCAGATCATCACCTTGAACTCCTTGTCATGTTCCTCAAACCATTCCTGAAGAATTTTTGAAGTGTGGCATGTAACATCTACATGAACGCCAGGACCCAAGGTTTCCCAGCAGAACATTGCCTAGAACATCACACTGCCTCCACTGGCTTGCCTTCTTCCCATAGTAAGTGACACACATGCACCCAGCCTTCCACATGATGTAAAAGAAAATGTGATTCATCAGACCAGGCTTGTTCCATTGCTCCATGGTCCAGTTCTGACACTCGCGTGACCATTGTAGGCACTTTCAGCAGTGGACAGCATGGGCGCTCTGACAGGTCTGCGGCTACACAGCCCCATACACAGGAAGCTGCAATGCACTGTGTTCTGACACCTTTCTATCATAGCCAGCGTTAACTTTTTGAACAGTTTGTGCTAGAGTAGCTCTTCTGTGGGATCAGACCAGACGGACTAGCCTTCGCTGCCTACGCACATCAGTTAGCCTTGGGCACCCATGACTCTGTCACTGGTTCACTGGTTGTCCTTCCTTGGACCACTTTTGGTAGGTACTAACCACTGCGTACTGGGAACACCCCCACAAGACCTGCCATCTTGGAGACGCATGGACCCAGTCGTCTAGCCATCACAATTTGGCCCTAGTCAAAGTCGGTCAGATCCTTACGCTTACCCATTTTTCCTGCTTCCAACACATCAATGTCGAGAACTGACTGTTCACTGGCTGCCTAATATATCCCACCCCTTGACAGGTGCCACTGTAATGAGATAATCAATGTTATTCACTTCAATTGTCAGTGGTTTTAATGTTATGGCTGATTGTTGTATATTACTGTATATGTGTGATTGTTTTGACCAGTAATCTTCAAAACACAGTTGGAAATAAAAATGTTTAACAGATGCATTTTTGAATATTAACATATGCTAACCAAAACAACAAACAAATGTCTTTCACATCCTGCACCCGTTCTCCTTCAATGAATTCGCTTTTCTGCCAGGCAAATTTTTGTCTGAATGCTGCTTTAACTGAAAAAGCAAGGGGTCAAAATTTCTACACACCCCTGTTAAAATGGCATGTTTTTGTAATGTAAAAAATGAAACCAATAAAAATCATGTCAGAACTTTTTCCACCCTCAGTGTGAAATTACAGTGTCTAAAAAAGTAAGTGAAAAGCAATCAGAAACATTACAATAACCTGGTTGGATAAGTGTGTACACCCTTTTATAATTGGGGATGTTCAGAATGAGCTAATCACATACAATCTCATGTTCAAAAGTATTTATCAATACAGCTGTCATCAATGAAATTATTCTGATTAACCTCAAAAAAAGACCAGCTGTTTCTGTAGGATTTTTTTTGACATCTCCTTGGTTTCGTCTGATTCCTGAAGCCATGGTCCACAAAGAGCTTATAAAGTGTGTATGGTATCTCAATTGTCAAAAGGTATCGATCAGGAGAAGGGTATAAAAGAATTTCCAAAACATTAGATATACCATGGAACCAATGAGACCAATTCCAAAAGTAATAATAATTCCATAATTCCAAAAAGTATGTTTGGTACAAAAAAAAAAAAAAAAAAAACACCAGAAGAACACTATACCCATGGTGTATCATGGTGATGGCAGCATCATGTTTTAGGGCTGTTTTTCTTCAGCAAGAACTGGGGCTTTTATCAAGGTGGAGCGAATCATGAATAGCTACAAATACCAGTCAATTTTAGTGCAAAACCTTCAGGTATCTGCTATTAAGCTGAAGAGGAAAAGGAATTTCTCCTTTCAGCACAACGCTGACCCAAAGTATACATTCAAATGACAAAGGAATGGCTTAACCAAAAAAAGATCATTGTTTTTGAATGACCTAGTGTGAAAATTACAGAGCTCTGATATAAAGGTGTGAAAGAAATTGTAGTAGTCTGTGTTGGCACCATACAGTCCCTCCTAAAAGTATTGTAAAGGCAATTCTTTTGTTTTTGCTATAGACTGAAGACATTTGGTTTTGAGATCAAAAATATAAGACGATAGATCAGAATTACAGCTTTCATTTCCATTTATTTATAATTAGATGTGTTAAAAAACTTTTAACATGGCACCCGTGGTGGCAGACCACCTAATATTTAGTTGAGCAGAAGTATTTGAACAGATAGGCTTAAAGTAAATAATACTTAATATATGGTTGCATTGGTTTGGACCCACTGACATCACCAAACTGTTGCATTCTTCTTTTGTGATGCTTTACCAGGCTTGTGCTGCAGCTTCTTTCAGTTGTTCTTTGTTTTGGGGGGAGGTGAAATGCATTCTCAATTCGGTTAAGGTCTGGTGATTTCTGGTGGCCTTCTACTTTTTCCCCTGATGAAGTTCTTTGTTGTGTGGTTTAAGTCATTGTCTTGCTGCATGATGAAGTTCCTCTCAATTAGATTGGATGTATTTCTCTGTAAATTGACAGACAGAATGTTTCTGTAGACTTCTGAATTCAATGGTAGCTCAGTGGTTAAAACAAAGGATTTCTGATTAGGAGGTCGTGAGTTCAAATCCCAGCCCTGCCAAGCTGCCACTGCTGGGCCCTTGTGTAAGTCCCTTAACACTCAACTGCTCAGTTGTATAAATGAGATCATTATAAGTTGCTCTTGCTAAGGGCGTAAATGTAATGAAAATGATGCTACTTCCAAACTGCTTGACGGATGAGCTCGTATGTTTTGGATCATGAGCAGATCCTTTCTGTCTACAAACCTCGCCTCATCTTGGTTCCAGAACTTGTATTTCTTTGAGAATTCCAATTTGGCTTTCCAATTTTTTATTGCTGATGAGTGGTTTGGATCTTGTGGTATGGCCTGTATATTTCTGCTCTCAAAGTCTTCTCACAATATTGCTGTTTTTCTTGGCCAACCTATTAGATGTGTGGTTGTTAGTAGTTTCTTTCTTTTTCAGGACATTCCAAATTGTTGTATTGGCTATGTCCAATGCTTATCAATTATCTATCTTTTCTCAGCTTCACAGTGGCTTGCTTTTCTCCCATAGACAACTCTCTGGTTTTCATGTTGGTTTATCTTTTTTAACAACAAATGACAGGCTTCACAGGTGAAACCCAGGGCTCAAACCAAGACTAGACATTCAGAATTATTAATTGTTTAAACAGTCAGTCTAACAGGGCACACCTGGGCAACAAGAAATATGTCAGTCACGTGTTCTAATATTTTTGAGCACATGAAAAATGGGTGGGTTCAAACAAAAGCTGTCATGTTCAAAGTTGTTTAACACACCTAGATATAAATATCAGGAAATGAAAGCTGAAATTTTGATCTATCATCTCATATTCATCTTTTGACCTCAGATCCAAATGTCTTCAGTGTATAGCAAAAACTAAAGAATTGGCCTTGCCATTCCAATATTTTTGGCAGGGACTGTATACATTTATGCAATGAAGGTATGTTTTAGTTTTACCCTATCAAAAAGAAACACTTAAAAAAAAAATTAGTTAGATAATAATAATAATAATTATTAATTATTATTATTATCTGTGCATATCATGTAAGCTTCTTGGACTCTCGTATTTGAAAGGTGTGAGGTACAGCTACCTTAAAATGGGGCTTGAGCATAGTTTAAAAAAAAAAAAAAAAAAAAAAAAAAAAGTACTATTACTTAAGTCCTTTCCATTTTTGCCTATGCCTATATACATTCAGTGTGAACTCCCACACTTCCACTAAGTATATATGAAGGAACACAGAAAAAAGAAAAAAAAAACTGTTTGAAAAAGAGACTGCTTGGGAGGCTGATGGTCAATTCAAACAATAGGTGCAGTGGTGCAATTAAATGTCAGTTTCTGATGTAACGCATAGTTCATTAAACTGTTATTGGGACTTTTTTAGGGAAAAATTTTGTGTCCTTTTACATTGTTCTCTAATGTCCTGAATGTTCTGGCAATAGAAACCTAAACTGATATGCAAAGATTTGCACATGAAGAAATATTTTTAAGTTGAAGACACTAAATGTATTTGGACGTTTATTTGTGCACTTTTTTTCAGTCTCAAGACATTTTTTAATAAAGCAAGAGACATGATGTACTTCAAAAGGCTTATCCAGATTCCAAGGCTACCTGATGTAAGAAAAAATTCTGAAAATACCATGTGTATGTACATGTACAGGTGGGTGACAAATTAAAGAAAAACCCTAAATAAATATGTGGAGAAACATAACAAGTGTAGATGCTTCCAGACATGTGTCTTGTGGTCTTTGGCATGTAAAAATTAGCAAGCCTAGTCCAGTTGACTTTGATTTTCAATCAAGCTGATAAGAAGAAAAATATGTGACTTTGAAAGAGGGTTCCTTATTAGTGCACATCTGTCCAGAGCTTCATTCACAAAGACTGCTCTGGTTAGTGTTCAACAGTGAGTAAAGTGACATCAGTAGGGTTGTGCCACACAGTCAGTAGGGTTGCTTTGCAATAGGTGGGTGGGTTAATGTGTCACATACACCAACAGAATGATACCTGAGTGCTTCTGAGTAAACTTCTAAGCCAATTTCCTTATGAAACTGCACAAATTGTACCTGAGACTACTAATTACTTTTTTTAAAAGCAAAGTGTTGTCACACCAAATATTGACTTTGTTTAATTTGTTACTGTTTCCTGCTCTTTATAGTATTTTTTATGTAGAAACATTTGACTTTATTATTTTTGAAGGCATCTTATGTGCTGTATACCCTTGGTCATATTTACACGAGGTAATCTTTAATATTCTGTAATAATCTTTTTGTTGTGCAATTGAAGCACAAAATTCAGTACATGCTATAAAGTGAAACAGTGCATTTTATACAACCATTGTGTCAGTGTAAGGGGAAGATGCAGGTGGAAGTGCTAGAGGGTGGCTCTTGTGTACAAGGCTGACAGCCCCGGGGTACAGGTTATCCCAGAGGCTAGATGTTCTGGCTTTGATGCTCCTGTACATTTTACCAGACTTCACTGAACACCTATGGGAGATTTTGGACTGGTGTGCTAGACAGTAGCAAAACATCAATTTAGGGAATATGTTTTCCACAGTTTCAGAGACTTGTAGAATCTGTTCTAGAAGCTTGGGATTGCTCAACACCTTACTAATGCACTTTAGGTTGGGATTTTTCCTTTAATTTGTCACTCATATATGTGTGTCTATTTTTCTGTGTGTGTGTTTCTAGATCTAATCAATAATTTGTTTGCAGTCCCCTCCAAACTTCCTTCGGGCCTCTGCTCTAGCAGAGCATGTGAAGCCCATGGTTATTATCCCAGATGAGGAGGAACCTGAGGAAGATGATGAGCCTGAACCACTAATAGATGTCAGTGAAGCTTCAGTCAGCATGGCTTCCCAGCCACAGGTGAGCTTTTTGATCAAAATCTGTGAAGTTCTTGCATCATTATAGGAGCATGAAAGTCTAAAATAAATCTGAACTTTAGCTTCATCAGAACAAACTTATTTACTCAAATAGGCAACTGTAGCAGTTTTAAATCTATACTGGCAATGATCACTGCTAGTGAAGCAGCCTGTAAATGCCCAAAAACCATACCAAGAATCTCTAAATGTTCAGGCTTTTGAGATTTTCTGGAGTAGAGCTGTCAGGGGAAGAGTTTTTTCACTTGTGACTGGACCATCCCCTTTAAAACACACACATGCCATTAACACTGTAAAATAAAACTCAAGAGACAGAACATGCAGCTGGATAAAGCAGTTAATTGGTTTTGCTGACATTTGCAGTGTGATGATTTAAAAATACAGTTCAGAATAATACAGTGATGAATAAAGGCAGGATTCAAATAGTACCTCAACTTATCGAGGCTGCATGATATCATGTTGATCATGTTAATTCATTGCAAATTTGTCTTAATTTAATAATGTGTTTGACCTACATCAATTAGCTGTGAAATAGGGGTCACGAGAAGCTGTATTTTGTACATTGCTATATTATTTCTAGAGAATGTGCTGCACTACACATTGAATGTGTAATCTTTGAAACTATACATAAATGTATGTACCCTAAATGTAACTAAAAAGGGGGGAAAGCATTACAGCTGATCTGCCACTACTTTAAAACCATTTTGCAACACATTTTGCTCACAATTGATCACACATTTTGATCACAAATAATCAGAAAAATCTCCTAGGGCCATATTCAGAGTTGAGCTACAAGCATGTAGCAGGAGGTAATACTGAAATTATGCACATTGGTGTTTAGATCTCCGGACTGGATTTTGCCAAAAACAGGACTGTCTCAGTTATGCACGATTCCGAACTAGGACTTAAGGCCATTTTTCTTGAGTGATATTGGCTCGAGCAAGGGACGGCATTAAGTCCAGTGCTGCTGAATTTGAAATAACCTCAATACGTAACACTGAAATTTATATGTTGGTCTGTAAATATGCTCAAAAAACTATGGAATGCCATTTGAGGCCAATATTAAATACATTAATATGAAACTATTTCTTAATAGTATTGTCCCTTTAAAGTGGACAAAAAGTTTTTTTTGTTTTTGCACAGAGGAGATTTTGAAGGAGACAGCATCTTACACAGCAATGAATAAATTGCTTTTCTTGAGTATCATATTTTTTATGGATAAAATTATGAACAACACGTACTTAAAGTTAATTCTAAGCCTAGAAGGTGAATGCTCTGTTAGCTTATCCTTCAAACCATAGACCACATTAAATTAATCCTTTTAAGATGCCTAAACTACCTCAACTGGCTCTGTCACCGAGCACACACCTTGGTCCCCCTTTTTTTTAAAAATAGTGTCCACCATCCCAGTTTGCTGGTCCAGAGGCATTGTACCAGGTCTCCATGCCACATTGATGAAGCGTGTTAGCCACAAGACCCCAACCTTGTCCAGTGACTTCAAAATCTCTGACCAAATCTCATCCAGTCCTGCAGCCTTGCCACTCCGAGTGTTTCTAACCACTATAGTAATCTTAGCCACAGAGATAGACTCCAAAACACCAGAGATTTTTGGCACTGTCTCCGGAAAGGCACATCCATTGAGAGAAGTTCATCAAAGTGCTAATTTCATTGCTGAACAGTATCCCCAGTATCCCCAGGTCAACACTCCCCCACATTTGCTTAGCAGAGCTTATGCATGGTCTTGTCTCCATTTCCTAAGGCACCAAATGGTTTGCCAGAATATCTTTGTGGCCACCTGAAAGTCTTTTTCCATAGCCTCTCCAAATTCCTCTCATGCTTAATCGATCGCTACTGCAACCACTTTTGTCACAGCCCTTCTGACTCTCTGATACCTCTCAGTTGAATTAGAAGAGACCTCCAGGAGTATTTCTCCTTCTTCACCTTGACTGCTTCCTTCACCACTGGTGAAGTGCATTTTAGTGTTACCAGCATGACAGACACTGACAGCCTTCCGGCCATAGCATCTTGCAGCTGCCTCCATGATTGAGGGATTGAACAAGGCAGTTGACAATTAATTTCTGTTCAGTTTTATTTATGTAGTGCTTTTAACAATAGACATTGTCACAAAACAGTTTTACAGATATTCAGATATAGATTTGGATTCATCCCTTATGAGCTAGCCAGAGGCACTGGTGGCAAGGAAAAACTCCCTGTGATGACATGAGGAAGAAACCTTAAGGGGAACCTGACTTAAAAGGGAATCAGTCCTCTTCTGGGTGATACCAGATAGTGCAATTATGGGTCATTACTCTTCCACAACTTGTGGGCTTTTGCTTCAGTTCTCTATTGCAAAAAGAATATACTTAAAAGTGCATTCCGGCATAAAACTAGATTTTAATATATTATTTGTTATGGTATGTAGTATTCTGTTGCGTGGTATTGTATACTCAGTGTCAGCATTTTAACAGAATTTGTGATTTTGTAACATTTTCCTGTTTCCACCTATCAATGTAGCAAAACTACAATACCCAGCCTCCTGGTTGCTAAAACATAGTGAGAGACTATAGTGAATTTTAAGGCCTGTTTTGTACTCTACACAAGCCAACATGTGCAAACCACAAAAGGCTCCTCAATGGTCATTCCCAACCTACACGCATAGACTTTGTGTGCATCCACAATTCATATCTGTTCTATATTGCACTGACAGCATTGACCGCAAACACTTGATAAGAGAGAAGAGAAACGTTATTTCGATTCCTCTGTATGTATGCACATATGGTGGCATTGACAAAAAAAGAACCTTGAACCTTGAATAACGTGACTCATTGTTCCATGTGTTGCTGATAAAGGCACTGTATACAAACACACAAAGTGCCTGGGGTAATGTCTGGAAATAGTAGCCATTTTAAATCCCTGTTCAGCTGTGCCCTTTTCTTTGCTGCCCCCTTGCATATTAGCCATTTTATGAATCCAGCATGTACATAAGATACATTATGGCCAAAGGTTTGTGGACACTGGACCATCACACCCATATGTGTTTTCTGAATATACCATTGCAGATTTAGTCCTTGCTTTGCTGTTATAATAACTTGCACTCTTCTGTGAAGGCTTTCCACTAGATTTTGGAGGATAGCTGTGGAGATTTGCCTATTCATCTACAAGAGCATTAGCGAGGTCAAGTACTGATCTCAGGTGAGGAGGCCTGGGATGCAGTTGGCATTCCAGTTCATCTCAAAGGTGTTTGTGGGGTTGAGGTGCAGGCCACTTGAGTTCTTCCACTCCAACCTTGGCAAACCATGTCTTCATGGACCTTCATGTGCACTCACTAGCTAGTACTGGTGTTCACGGAGATATTCAACCTCTTCCTGGCACAGTCAGTAATCCGTACATGCTTGAAACAGTTCATTATCGTTCCTGTCCCAAAGAAACCCCAGCCTGAATGCCTCAGTCACTGTCACCTGGTAGCCCTGACTTCAGTTGTGATGAAGTGCTTTGAAAGGCTGGTCAGAGATGTCATCACCTCTTACTGCTGCCAATCGTGCTCTCACCCTACCTGACTCCCTCACCCTCAGCACTGGAGTATGCCAGGGTTGTGTCTGGGTTGTGTCACCATTGTCAAGTTTACTGACGACACTGTTGTGGTGGGCTTGATCTCTGATAATGGTGAGAAGGCCTACCTGGAGGAGATTAAAAGTCTGCCGAACTGATGCCAGGAGAACAACCTTCTCCTGAACGTCAGCAAGACAAAGCAGTTGATAGTGGACTTAGCACAAAGCAGGAGAGGAGCTACAACCCTCATATGATCAATGGGACCCCAGTGGAGATAGTGGACAACCTCCGATACCTTGGTCTTCACATCACGCAGGACCTGTAATGGTCCTGTCACATCAATCCCCGGTGAAGAAGACCCAGCAATGTCTTTACCACCTTAGAAGCTTAAGAGACTTTAAACTGCCCTCTAAGGTGTAAGGTGCATCCTGACAAGAAGTATCACAGCCTAGTTCGGGAATGGCACCAAGCAGGATAGGCGGGCTCTTCAGAGGGTGGTGTGATCAGCTGAGCATACCATCCACACTGAGCTCCCTGACCTGCAGTCTATCTACAGCAAGCGGTGCTGGACTAAGGCCAGGAAGATAGTGAAGGACCTCAGCCATCCGAACAATGGACTCTTCTCTCTGTTGTGGTCAGGGAAGCACTTCCTCTCACTGAAGGCCAACACAGAGAGAATGAGGAGGAACTTCTTTCCACAGGCCATTTGGGCCCTGAACCAGATCGGAACACCAAGGACTAGAGCTTGGCCTCGCTTTCACAACACCCACATTACCTACATGCCTTAATACATCTTCTATTCATTCATCTTCAGTAACCATTTTATGCTGTATTACAGTTTATCCTGTATTTATAAATATCTATTATATGTGTGGGCAATTTTATACAACTACCTCAGCTTAATGTCGCACAGCATTATATTGCACAAAACAACTGCACATATCTGCACTTTATTAGACTGTTGCTGCCATCCCTCTTGAAATCCTCACATTATGTTTTTATACTTCTTTTTAATACTTTCCCATTTTCTAACTCTATGTAAATTCTATTTTATGTCACAGACAGTCGTAAAAAGCATTTTACTACGCGTCGTACTGTGTATGGTTGTGTGTGGAACAAATAAAATTGAAATTTGAATGTCCACAGTCCCACCACTACAGGAGGCTTGTGATGTGAGTGTCATAGCTGGTTCTGTGAACGTTGTGCAGGGCATAGATGTGGTAATCTGTGAGTCATCCAAAAGCAAGGTCCAAAAGAGTAGTTAGCATACTGACTATATGTGCAACAGGATTGTACGTTTTAACAAACGATGTTAAAACGATAGCTATCAAGTGTGTATGTAGTGCCTTTAGCGAAAACCTTGGAACTATGAAGAAGCTTAAGAATAACCAATGTGTGAAGATTAACCAGATCCAAGCTCTGAAAGCTCTGAAAGCAAAAACCTACTGTGGCCCTTTGTGTTGTGAATCACTTTCTGGGCTGTGCAAGTTGGTGACCAGGAATTTACAGAAAACTAAAGCCAGTACACTGGGTGATGTTGGGTGATTTATAAAGTGCATGAAAGCTTAGAAAGTGCATGAAAGCACTTTTCAACATACTATGCAGGATATCTACAGCAGTCTGAAAATGCCAGATGAATTCAACCAAGATTCAACCAAGATGGCATGAAAACAGCAGCTCTCAGAGAAAAGATGGTTATTAAGGCAGCCAACAAGTTAAGATAATTAACCTAGAATCCATTCACCTTCCTTCACGCTTTGACAGAGCCTATCTTGAGCTCCAACTGAAAATGCTTGGAGATGTCTTAGGTGATTGTGCCTGTAACACTGTAACAGGGATAGCCACAGATATGTCTAAACTCCATCCACAAACAAGGGCAATTTTCAAAGAAGCTTAAAACCTCATTAAACTGTGTATACATCTCTCCATCTTAATCGCTTAATTGGAGAGAATATTTTCTAATCTGAGCCTACAATCTGAAGACATGGTTGTGCACAACAATGACACAAAAAAACACTGACAAACCTTGCTCTTATGCAGATTCATGGCTGTATTTTGGACAATCTGGACATTGATCTTAAGGGCCATGTTCCTCACAGCCACACCTGGACCGAAAGGCCACATTCCAAAAGTCGTATGAGGCATGTAATAAGAAAATGTTTTCATTTTTAATGCTGCCACCATGCAACCTGCATTTCTTTTGAAGATTGGGCTTTGGCTGTATGTCTCATGTGGGGTGTTTATGGCTTAAGGTGAATTTAGAGGATTTAGAGGATGCCTAGGTCTTAGCTTAAAAAAAATTGCAAGACATGTCAACCTCAATGAAAACAATTTAAAAATAGTGCCTCTGACTGTTAAAAATCGTTTAGTACATTAGTTGTTAAGTTTCAGCGCACACTGTTCAGAATAGGTTCCCGTGGTTACAAGAAGGTAGAATATGTAACATGCCTAAGAGCAAGCCAAAATTTGTTTTCTGAAGTGTTGTGCTGTGTCGGAAATGTTTTCATGAAAATGCACGTTTTTACTGCATACTATTGGAATAGACACCTTTTCAAGCTAACAGAAAATGGTTGTGGTTAAGTAGCTATCATATCAGTGAAGTTGGTATGCTAAGTAAGAGTTTAACAGGCTTAGCTTGCTAGTTAGCAAACTTGCGAAATTTACACCGATCAGCCATTAAATTAAAACCACTGACAGGTGAAGTGAATAACATTCCTTATCTCATTACAGTGGCTTTGAATTGGGACGAGATGACTGGGTATTTCTGTGGTGGCTTTGGGGCTGCGGTTGCTGCGAGCAGTTTTACATTCAGGTCTCTATCAATGGACAGTGGATAGGTTCACAAAACAGATTTCATGTGAAAACTGTAATCAATCTCCTGGTTACAATTGCACTATTTGTCCATGTAATGCACAGTTATAGAAGGGATTTATTTATAATTGCACTATCCGTTGTCACCCAGATGAGGATGGGTTCCCTTTTGAGTCTGGTTCCTCGCAAGGTTTCTTGCTAATATTATCTCGGAGTTTTTCCTCACCACTGTCGCCTCTGGCTTGCTCATTAGGGATAAATTCATACATACATTTATATCCTGAATGTATTTACTTCTGTAAAGCTGCTATGTGACAATGTCCATTGTTGATTCAATTTTATTTGAATTGGAGTGCCCATGCTGACCCCTGTCTACCAGCGAATGTGCCTACAATGAGCATGTGAGCATCAGAACTGGACCATGAAGTAATGGAAGAAGGCGGCCTGGTCTGAAAAACCACATTTTCTTTTACATCATGTGGAAGGCCACATGCATATGCATCACTTACCTGGGGAAAAGATGTCACCAGGATGCACTATGGGAAGAAGGCAAGCCGGCAGAGGCAGTTTGATGCTCTGGCCAACGTTCTGCTGGGAAACCTTGGGTTCTGGCATTCATGTAGATGTTACTTTGACATGTACCACCTACCTAAACATTGTTGCAGACCAAGTACACCCCTTAATGGGAACAGTATTCACTAATGGCAGTGGCCTCATTCAGCAGGATAATGCACCCTGCAAAAATTGTTCCGGAATGGTTTGAGGAACATGACAGAATTCAAGGTGTTGACTTGGCCTCCAAATTCCCCAGATCTAAATCCGATCGAGCATGTGTGGGATGTGCTGAACAAACAAGTCCAATCCATCGAGGCCCCACCTCACAACTTACAGGACTTAAAGGATCTGCTGCTAATGTCTTGGTATCAGATACCACAGCACACCTTCAGAGGTCTTGTGGTGTCCATGCCTCAATGGGTCAGAGCTGTTTTTTTGGCACAAGGGCAGAATTAGGCAGGCGGTTTTAATGTTATGGCTGATTGGTGTGTATATTGAACAAACCTATACAACTCACCTAAAATCTACATCAAGAAACTAGCTAGCTAACCCTAGATAGTTAGGTCACTAGGTCACATTCTTACTGAGGAGTTGCCTATAATGGATACATTTAGCTAGCTAGCTAGATTGCAGTAGAGTTTATGGCATCTCACTGGCCAGAACCTCAGCTTTCAGTGCCACAATGTCCTTGCTGCTGTAATCCTAAAACATTGTCTCGAATGTGCCCACAATCAAGAAAGTTGTAAGATTGTTTTCAAGTTCCTCTCTAGTATAAACTCTGAGTTTTTATGAGATATGATATATATCTAGCCATTGCAGACTAGGCCACTGCTTATGATCATTTAGCCACTGACAGGATGCTAAGCCATAAGGATCTTCTACACCATTTGAAAGTGTTGGTTTAGCCGAATAGCACCTCCTGTCTTTTATTAGTAATCCCTAATGATAATGGATAACTTTTTAGCTAATGTCAGTCCAAATCCTAAATAAAATTCTTGATAGATTCTTCAGTCAGTTTATATCCAAGTAGCATCGGGTACTCCCTTCCCCCCCCTCTTCCCACCCAAATATCCACCCCTAATCATTCTAGTCTTTCAAATTTTGCAGAGATTCCCCAGGATTCAAACCTTGTTGTACACACCGTTGCGCCAATGCTCTAAGACATGAGTAGACATGTTTACAACAGATGCATCAATGGTTAATTTTTTTATTTTGGCCAGTGTGTCTCTTTAATTTTATTATTAATACCTGAACTGACAAGCCCTGACATTAGCTATTTTTTTTTTTGCACTGCGCTTTGGTTTTTGGGGAAAAGCTGAAATTTTGTAAGATATTGTACACACCAAGTAGTGAGTAGGGTTTATATATTTGATTTCAACTGTCACGAACACTAGAACTTCAAAACCTCCTTAATATAGTTTAAGGGCATTCTGGTGTAATTAAGTGTATTTTATTTAGTGCTAGATGTTTGTCTCATGTACTCTTTCACCATTTGGTGGAAGAGATTTTGCCTATCGATATTGGTGGCATTACAGCAGCAGATTGGCTATAAAACATTATGATTCAAACCAACATTAAGTCATATCCTTAGCTTAACATCACACACAATTTCTCCAGATGTGATTGCTGTAGTTTTGTATTATGACAGGATGAATATCTCCTGACGTAAGTGACAGATTGGCACCCTATATAGGCATGTTAAGTCTGGATAAATCCTCACTTGAATCTCATTGTCATATCTCTAGAAAGCTTTGGGTTGGTGTCACTGCCAGCAGAGAATATTATACTAGATAATATAAAATCATTTTTTTGTCGCATAGTTAATCAGTTAGAGCCTTTTAAACTGTTTTCTATGAGCATATCGCCCCAAAATTGTTATTTTTGTAAAAACATGACTGGTATTCTGACTTCTGAAAGAAGAATAGATAGTCTTAGAGATTTTTATAGGGCAGCCAGCCATTTCCACATGCTTCACAAACTTTTTCAACAATTTTATGTGTTAAGTTTTAATTTGCTGTTTTTTTGTTGTTTTTTTTTTTGTCTTTTGGATAGGTTGACATATTTGATCAGACGTTTGGGCCCCCAAATAATGGCTTTGATGACAGGTACTAAAATATTCAAATGATGCCACTTGTTTACAATAAACAATTTTGAATGAGCTGCTTTCAGTTCTCATTTTCTCCGCGATGTTTGTTTGTTTATTCTGCTCCATAGGGACCTCCAGATTGACAGCTTGAAGCATGAAATTGAGCTACTTCGAGCTGAAATTGAAAAGGTCAAAGCTGAGGTAAGAAAAAAAGCTAAATAAAGATGGCACAACAGCCATTAAAACAGCATTTAAAAAAGTACGGACAGGGAGTTTAAATAGACTAATTGTAACATTGTTCACAAGAAACAGGTAGAACCAATTAACTGTCACAGCGACAAAAAGAAGACTGCTAGTTACAGATAATTGTGACTCTATGAACATTGAATAATTATCAGGGGCAGTGTCTATCCATCATGTATTGATGCATGTGGATATTATAGTGATGGTAAGGCACAAGGTCGAAAAATGGTCTCCTCCTCCCTCCATCACTGGTTCTGCATGTGCTACACAAAATTCGGCAATCAAGAATTTTATTTGCCAAATTTTGTATTTGCCATTAGTTCTGTCAGAATCAATCTAAAAATTTGTAAGTGAGCTCCAATTGTATGCCATCATGAAAATGTCATTGTGCTGCACTGGGCAAGCTTGGTTCTCAAAGGGTTTAACCACACCTCTTTCTAATGTATTTATTAAATTTATTTATTTTCTATTGTCCCTCTCAACTTGAAACTTGTTTACTTGAAACTGTTTTACTTTTGAATGATCGCTGAAAACTGTCATGATTGAGTAGCACTTGTTTCCTAAAATTTAAATTGACCAACAATTTATCAGTTTAAATGTATTTATAAGCATATTTAAACAAAAATATGTTTAAAAAACTAAAATGATAAGGCAAAAGGTATTTGGACACCAGGAGACTAGACTCCTGAATTCATTCTGCTGCTACCATCATGAGTTACATCAATAAAGATTAGTGAGCCCATTAAAGAAACAGCCAATCAACCCTAGCCATGACACTACCTCCATTGTGCTTGACTGATAAGCTTGTTTTGGTTCATGTTTTGGATCATCAGCAGATCCTTTCTTTCTTCACACTTTGGCCTTTCCATCACTTTGGTAGAGGTTAATGTTGGTTCCAGAACTTTCTCTTTCCAGATCTCTGTATTTCTTTGAGTATTCCAATATGGCCTTCTGATTCTTACTGCTGATAGGTGGCTTACATCTTGTGGTATGGCCTCTTTATTTCTACTCTCCAAGTCTTCTTTGAATGGTGGATTGTGATAACTTGACCCCTGCCGTGTGGAAGTTGTAGGTGATGTCACTGACTCTTGTTTTTGGGTTTTTCTTCACAGTTCTCACAGTGTATCTGTCATCAACTACTGTTGCTGTTTTCCTTGGCCAACCTGTTGGATGTCTGGTTGTTAGTACAACAGTGGTTTCTTGCTTTTTCAGGACATTCCAAATTGTTGCGTTGTCCATTCCCAATGCTTGTGCAATGACTCTGTTCGATTTTCCCTCTTTTCTCAACTTCAAAATGGCTTGCTTTTCCCTCATAGACTGCTCTCTGGTCTTCATGTTGGTTTATACTTCTTAACCACAAATGCAGTCTTCACAGACAAAACCAAGGCTCAAACCAAGAGTAGCCATTCAAAGCTATGAATTCTTTAAACAGTCAGTCTAACAGAGCATACCTGGGCAATGAGAAACACCTGTCAGTTGCATGTTCCAATATTTTTGATCACTTGAAAAATGGGTGGGTTCAAGCAAAAGGTGCCATTTTCTAAGTTGTTTAACACATCTAGATGTAAATATCAGGAAACGAAAAAAAAAAAGGCTCGTATTCAGCTTTTGTTCAACCCAAGTGTCTTCAGTGTATAGCAAAAACAATAGAATTGGCCTTGCCGTACCAATAATTTCGGAGGGGACTGTGTGTATACACTCACTTTGTCGACTTTAATAGGAACACCTGTACATCTGCTCATTTATGCATATTTCAGAAACTACTGTTCTCCTGGGATTTTCACACACAGCAGTCTGTAGAGTTTACGTAGAATGGTGCGAAAAACAAAAAACATCCTGTGTGTGGAGGGCCTGCAGGCTGAAACACCTTGTTGATGAGAGAGGTCAGAGGGGAACGACCAGACTGGTCTGAGAAGAAGTCTAAAGTAACTCAAATAAGCACTCGCAGCAAGGCATCTCAGAACACACAACACATCAAACCTTGAGGTGGATGAACTACAACAGCATCACCTGGTCTTTTTCCAGTCTTCAACTATCCAGTTTCGGTGAGTCTGTAACCATTATAGCCAGATTCCTGTTCTTGGCTGACAGGAGAGGAACCCAATGTGGTCTTCTGCTGTTGTAGCCCATCCACCTCAAGGTTTGATGTTTTGTGCATGCTGAAATGCTTTTCTGCTACCATCGCTGTTAAGAGTAATTATATGAGTTACTATACTTCCTAGCAGCTCGAACCAATCTGGCCATTTTCCTCAGACCTCTCTTATCAACAAGGCATTTCCACCCACAGAACTGTCATTCACACAATATTTTTTGTTTTTCACACCATTCTATGTAAACTCTAGAGACTGTTGTGTGTGAAAATCTCAGGAGATCAGTAGTTTCTGAAATACTCAACCCAGCCCATCTAGAACCAACAGCATTGCCATGGTTAAAGTCAAAGAGATCACACTTTTTCCCCAGTCTGATGTTTGATGTGAACATTAACTGAAGCTCTTGACCTGTATCTGCATCTGATTTTATGCATTGTGCTACTGCCACATTGGCTGATTACAACTTGGAAAGGAAACGTGAAAGGAAACATGAATGTCCCGGGGCATATTAGAGAGGAATTTAATCTCATCAGCCAAGAAAATGAATCTGGGGGAAGATGGATGTTTTAACTAGACACAACCCCAACATATAGCCAAAATAACTCAAGACTGGTTTCTAAAAAAAGGTGATAGTGCTTGCATGGCCTAGCCAATTTACCGACTTTATTTATTTATTGCGACTCTATCAGGGGGCCCTCGTAACCTTGGGAAATTGTAGACGATTTGTCAAAAGGACTGGGCTAAAATTCAACCACAGTGCTGGAAAGACATAATTACTTTTTACCATAGACATGTCAAACCTGTAATTTCCAACACTCCTGTTCAACATATTTTTTGAATTTTGAGTTGAAAACAAGTAAACAAAACCTCTGCAGCCAACTATTTTAAAAAATTATATTTTTTCCTGCAAATATTAATGAACAGTTTCTTAAGATTTGATGCAAAAGTTTAGACACCCTACACAGTCAGTAACTAACAACACCCTCTTTTGCATATACTCTTTGTGTGTGTGTGTGTGTGTGTGTGTGTGTATGTATGTGTGTCTTTTTGAATTTGTTAATAAATTTGGCAACAGTGTCGTGTTTGATGTGATTGCAATGTTTCCTGTTAAAATCCATTGCAACCTTGCGACAACTTTCCAATCCAGCCATGAGAATGAATTGAATATGATTTTCTTTTGTCAAAGGCATTCTTAAAGGCTATCTGAAAAAATATATATAATATATACAATATAAACTAAGTATGAAAGTATAAAGACATGTATGGAGACTTTTGGGACACCCTGTATGTATGTATGTATGTATGTATGTATGTGTGTGCGTGTGTGTGTGTGTGTGTGTGTGTGTGTATATATTTTGGCTATATATATATATATACACACTATATTGCCAAAAGTTTTGGGACACCCCTCCAAATCATTGAATTCAGGTGTTCCAATCACTTCCATGGCCACAGGTGTATAAAATCAAGCACCTAGGCATGCAGACTGCTTCTACAAACATTTGTGGAAGAATGAGTCGCTCTGAGGAGCTCAGTGAATTCAAGCGTGGTACCGTGATAGGTTGCCACCTGTGCAATAAGTCCATTTGTGAAATTTCCTCACTACTAAATATTCCACGGTCAACTGTTAGTGGTATTATAACAAAGTGGAAGCAATTGGGAACAACAGCAACTCAGCCACGTAAAATCACAGAGCAGGGTCAGCACATGCTGAGGTGCACAGTGCGCAGAAGTCGCCAACTTTCTGCAGAGTCAATAGCTACAGACCTACAAACTTCATGTGGCCTTCAGATTAGCTCAAGAACAGTGGGTAGAGAGCTTCATGGAATGGGTTTCCATGGCCGAGCAGCCGCATCCAAGCCTTACATCATCAAGTGCAATGCAAAGCGTCGGATGCAGTGGTGTAAAGCACGCCGCCACTGGACTCTAGAGCAGTGGAGACGTTCTTTGGAGTGACTTCTCTGTCTGGCAATCCGATGGTTTGGCAGTTGCCAGGAGAACGGTACTTGCCTGACTGCATTGTGCCAAGTGTAAAGTTTGGTGGAGGGGGGATTATGGTGTGGAGTTGTTTTTCAGGGGTTGGGCTTGGCCCCTTAGTTCCAGTGAAAGGAACTCTTAATGCTTCAGCATACCAAGACATTTTGGACAATTTCATGCTCTCAACTTTGTGGGAACAGTTTGGGGATGGCCCCTTCCTGTTCCAACATGACTGCACACCAGTGGACAAAGCAAGGTCCATAAAGACATGGATGAGCAAGTTTGGTGTGGATGAACTTGACTGGCCTGCACAGAGTCCTGACCTGAACCCGATAGAACACCTCTGGCATGAATTAGAGCGAAGACTGCGAGCCAGGCCTTCTCGTCCAACATCAGTGCCTGACCTCACAAATGCGTTTCTAGAAGAATGGTCAAAAATTCCCATAAACACACTCCTAAACCTTGTGGAAAGCCTTCTCAGAAGAGATGAAGCTGTTATAGCTGCAAAGGGTGGGCCAACTCCATATTAAACCATACGGATTAAGAATGGGATGTCATTGAAGTTCATGTGCATGTAAAGGCAGATGTCCCAAAACTTCTGGCAATATAGTGTATATATTTATAGTCAGGTCCAGAAGTATTAGGACAATGACAGAGTTTTAGTGATGTTGCCTTTATACACCACCACAATGGATTTGAAATTAAACAATCGAACTGTAGACTTTCAGCTTTATTTTAAGAGGTTCCACAAAAATATGGCATTTACCAGTTAGGAATTACAGCCATTTTCACCAAAGAACCTCCATTTTCAGGGGCTCAAAGGTATTTGGACAATTGACTGACAAGAAGTTAATTAACCAGGTGCGATCCATTCCCTCGTTACTTCAAGACAAATGAAGCAGATAAAAGGTCTGGAGTTGATATCAGGTATTGAGTTGGCATCTGGCAGCTGTTCGACTGGAGCTACCAATATGAAGTCCAAGGAGATCTCAATGCAAGTGAAAGAGGCCATCATAAGGCTGAAAAAACAACATAAATCTATAAGAGAGATAGCAAAAAACTTAGGTGTGGCCAAATCCACAGTTGGGTACATTCTTAAAAAGAAAGAAAGCACTGGTGAGCTCAACAACATCGAAAGGCCTGGAAGGCCACGGAAGACAACAAAAGTGGATGATCACAGAATCCTTTCCTTGGTGAAGAAAAACCCCTTCACAACATCAACAGAAGTCAAGATTACTCTGGAGAATGTATCATTGTCAAAATCTACAATCAAGAGACGCCTTCATGAATGTAAATACAGAGGGTTTACGCCAAGGTGCAAACCACTGGTAACATTCAAGAATAGGAAAGCCAGATTAAACTTTGCTAGAAAACATCTAAAAAAGCCTCCCATGTTCTGGAATAAGACTCTTTGCACTGATGAAACCAAGATTAACTTGTACCAGAATGATGGGAAGAGAAAAGTATGGTGAAAGAAAGGAACAGCTCATGACCCAAAGTATACCACATCGTGCGTCAAACATGATGGAGGCAGTGTTATGGCTTGGCATGTATGGCTGCCAATGGGGAATGGGCTCACTGGTGTTTATTGATGATGTGACTGCTGACAGAAGTAGCAAGATGAATTCTGAGGTGTATAGGGCTATACTCTCTGCTCACATTCAGCCAAATGCTACAAAACTGAGAGGATGCCACTTCACAGTGCAGGTGGATAATGACCCTAAACATACTGCGAAAGCAACTCAAGACTTTTTGAAGGTAAAGAAGTGGAATATTCTTCAATGGCCAAGTCAGTTGCCTGATCTCATCACAATAGAGCATGCTTTTCACTTACTGAAGACAAGACCGAAGGCAGAAAGACCCACAAACAAGCAGCAACTGAAGGTGGCTGCAGTGAAGGCCTGGCAAAGCATCTCCAGGGAGGAAACTCAGAATTTGAGTTTTGAGAACATGGGCAGTCATTGACTGCAAAGGATTTTCATCCAAGTATTAAATTATGGTTATATTTACAATTATGTCACTTTGTCCAAATACCTTTGAGCCCCTGAAAATGGAAGTACCTTGATGAAAATGTCTGTAATTCCTAAATGGTAAATGCTATATTTTTGTGGAACCTTTTTAAAATAAAGCTGAAAGTCTACCCTTCGATCACATCTTGATTGTTTTATTTCAAATCCATTGTGGTGGTGTATAAAGGCAAAATCACAAAAACTCTGTCATTGTCCTAATACTTCCGGACCTGACTGTATATATAGTATTTTTTAAATGTAGAAACAATTAATTTCATATATAATGTTTAAGTATATGTATGTATATGTATATATCTATTATTCATTTGTCTCCCCCAATGTAGGCTCAGCGCTACATCACTCAACTGAAATCTCAGATCAATAGTCTAGAGGCAGAGCTGGAGGAGCAGAGGGTGCAAAAACAGCGTGCCCTTGTAGAGAATGAGCAGCTACGTATGGAACTGGGGGCTACTCAAAGATCCAATGCAGAACATGAGACAATTCAAGCTACGTTTTTGGAAGCTGAGAGTGAGTTTACACATGCTTCTACAATGGCTTGTAAAACCCTGTATCACTAGATTACGAATATTTTCAATAATACACAGACTTACTGTAATAAAATAATGCCAAACTAATCTCTCAGAGAGGGCTCAAGCTACAGAGCTGCGCTATAACAAGCTAAAGGAGAAGCATGCTGAGTTGGTAGCCAACCATGCAGAACTACTTAGGAAGGTGAGTGGGTGTGCGCACATGTGTGCGCGCACGTGTGCAATGTTGTATGCCTTTGTGTGTGTGTGTGTGTGTGTGTGTGTGTGTGTGTGTGTGTGTGTGTGTGTGTGTGTATGTTTTTAAGAAAGACATAACTGCATGCCAAAAAAAATTTACATGCCTCTAACTTGCAGAGTGCAGACACAGTGAAGATGTTGTCAGCCACTCAGCAGACCCAGGAGGAGGTGGCCAGAACTAAACAACAGTTATCCTTTGAAGTGGAGAGGATCAAACAGGAGTCTGACATGAAGGTCTCACACACACAGATGCACACACACATTCATCTACTTATTTAATTTGTTTATAATGGTTCAGCAAGCTAACTGGTTTTGTTTGATCAAATCAACTCAGAACTTTCTCCTGCAGTGAAACCATGATCATGTTATACATTTTGCAGTTGGAGGAGCAAAAATTTGAAATGGATAAATTGAGAAGAGAGTTGGAAGAGAAGATTGGAGAGATACGACTAATAAAAGGGATGTTACAGACTTGTGAAAAAGTATGTCTGACCATTTGTGTCTATCTGGACAAAATTAAGTGACATTATGGATTTGAGTGTTTTTAATTGTAATTAATCTAACATCACCTGTAGGGCAGTGAGCAGATGAGCAACTCCATAACTTCGATGCAGGCAGAAAAGGAGCGCCTGATGCGCTGTGTGAGTGAGAAGGAGGCTGAGCTATCCTCTTTGAAGCAGGCAGCCCAGCTGAAGGAGTCCTCTCTCCAGCAAGAGAGGGAGAGAAGCAGCAAGGAGCTGGGACAACTCCAGGGAAAATTGAAAGAAAAGGTAGGCTGGGCTTGGAATTGTTCAAATGCTAATTTGTCATAACTGGGGAATAACTCTTGGTAAGGGAGTGCTAATAGGCAGGGCTAATGACATTTGGAGATAAGGATTTCTCACTGTGAGGTTTACTCTTGCAGCCTAAATGTCATTGGTTTCTCTCAGAGCTCTTCCCTTAGAGGGAAACATTTGGTGGTATCACCGCTTTCACAGTGCAAAGTGTGTTCACGTTTTATGTCCTTGACAGAGCACTGCGCTGTCAGTCACTAAGAGGATTGAGTATTGCCTTTACATTTAGCTTCTAACAGAGCTGCTGTAGAGTATTTATTACCCACTGTCCTTCCATTCACGCCTCTTGGACACACTGCTGCACAGAGTTCACTCTCAGTAGAGCATCCAAGCATATCTGCTTGTCTAAGAACAATGGTCTAGAGTAAAGATGTAGGATGGCCCATGATTATTTAATATGGGCATGTGGAACAGGCAGTACTAGGAGTGCACTGCACAGCAGGCAGTGAATCCACCTACAGGACTCTGCTGTGATGTAACTTTGGCAACCGTTCATTCAGTTTTTTTTTTCACTTATTTTGTTTGTGTATTTACCTATATTTACGGTTAAGTTATTAATAGAATTAAAAATTAATGAAGTCAGCCAAATTGTCTACAAGTGTAAGAAATCTAGCCAATTATAAGATTTCGTCACACAGAACAGTTTACAATATATTTGTAAGCTGTTCTGTGTGACGAAATCTTATTTATAATCAATTTATTATACTTGCCCTAATCAATGTGTGAAGAATGTAGTTAAGTTCTGCCTGCACGATGTATGCCACCTTCTAGTCACCCCATTTCTAGTAATGTTAAAGAATTATTCAATAATGCTTTAATTTGGATATATTTATTTTAACTGCATCTGAGGCCTGAAAGCTAAAGGCATGATGTTTACTACACACAAAGTGTATTGTTTTGGCCTTTGGAAATTATGAAGTAAAAATGAGCATAAAATATGATTATATTTTAATGTCTGGCAAGCATACTTATCTCATTGCATAAGTTTTTGTGATGTGCATGGAAATGCATGTATATGTGCCTGTATGTGTGTAATATGTGGGAGATTATGCCCGTTTTTCTCTTCAGCCTTTGCCCCCAAGATGTCTGTGTATGTTCCTGGGATGTGCATGGTATGTAGACGGTAGCAATGAGGTCAAATGCTAGAATGCAGCCATTAGTCAGGGCCATAAGTTTGGAAGCTTGGTGTCCTTACCTATCACTGCATGTGATGAGCAGATGGCCCACTTAGTGCATCTACAGCCTGATATGCTGAGCTATTAGTAAACAAAATCAAATCAGGATTTTCCATAAATGCCCCCAAGTAAAGTGTGACATAACATTACATAGTCACAATCACCAGATTTACTTTATCATAAGGATCAGACAGTGACAGTAACCAGACCTGCTGATGACAAAAGGAAAGTGACAGGTAGTGGGCAACTCGCTGTAAGGTGCTGTGTCAACATAAGCAGCCACACCACAAAATGTGAGCTAATTATAGGGCTTGAGTCCTATGAAAGTCAAGGTTTTGTATATCAATAACTGTAACAGTAGTAGTAGTGGAAGTAATGTGACCAGTTAAACCAACCATGTTATGCTGTATGCAGCTTTGAGTGCAAATAGTTTCTATACCTGATGCTGACAGCACCATGGTTTGGTTGAAGTGAACTGCAGACCACTGTCTTTAAGAAGACCAGGGATCAGTTCTCTGGACTGCTCCGGGGTTTGTAAATAGCCATTAAACTTGACCAATTGTATCAAACTCAGGGCTCACACAGCCGTGAGTCTGGGGGAAAGAAAAAAAAAACCACCATACATAGCCTTTTCTTCCAGCAGCAGCAGTTAGAACCAAACATATAACTTGAACAACACGAACATGGGCCAAAGCTTAGCTGAATAGTAGTGGACATGGTGCAGTTGACCACCATGGTCCTGCATAAGACACTTAGTCATAGAGCCATCATGTTCATGCACATAAAACATAAAGGGAAACTAGGGGTGCACAAAGCCCAGCACAGGGGCGGGTGTCTAAGAGGAATTGAGCGCTATAAGTGCATTCTTTGTCACATTCATGGTCATTCATAGTGGGTTTACATAGAGTTGGTTTGGAAAATATTCAGACCCCTTCAGTTTTTGCCAAATTTATTGTTAAAGATGGAATTTAAATTGGATTAAATTTACTTTTTTGCCACAAAGATAAACACAATAACCCACAATGACAAAGCAAAAACAAGTTTTTATTAAAAACCAAAAACTGAAATCTCTAATTTAGATAAGTATTCAGACTCTATACTACTTTGTAGAAGCACCTTTGGCAGTACTTATAGTTTTGAGCCTTCTTGGGAAAGTTTCTACAAGCTTTGCACATCTGCGTTTGAGCAATTTCTCTCATTCTCCCTGGCAGATACTCTCAAGCTCAGTCATATTTGATGGGGAGCATTTAATGTCACGAAAGACATGGTCCCTATTTAGTCTGTTGAGAAGGAAGGGTTCACTAAGTTGTACAAAAATGGTAACAGTGCCATCTATAGCAAATAGTGCAAACAGTGTTTTTTTTTTTTAATATCCTTTCTTTAAATATTCTTTATTTAAAAGAACCATTGTTTGCACTCTTTGCTATTGATGGTGCTGTTACTATTTTTGCACATCTACATTTTCCAAAGTCCATTCTGAAAAATTAAAAACTTTGAAAAATAACGCAATTTGTTTATGATTGCATTATGTAAGAACAAAAAAAAAAAAAAGAAATCGTAATCAACAATCGTTCATAAAGTTAAAAAAAAAAATCTAGAATTTTTTTTTTTTTTGCAATATCTCCTAGGCCAACCTACAAGCCTGGGAAAGCAACACAAAAGAAGAATGCAACAGTTTGGTAATGTCAGTGGTTCGCTTGTTTTGTTCAGTTATTGGAAGCAATGGATATGCAACCAGATATTAAGCGTTATTTACTTACAGTTGAATAAATTAGATAAATGTAGGTAACACTGGATAAGGGCATCTGCCAAAATGCCATAAATGTAAATATACTGTTGGTATTTGTGCTTCTGTGGAGGTCTTGTTCCAAATTAATGATGTTATTTCATTAAATAAGTATCTAGAATTATTTTTGTTATCTTCTGTTAGGGTGTTAGACATGCTGATCTAGCAGCAGTAAGTAACTTATTATACTTGCTACAAATGCTACAAATTTAGTTTGATGCCATTAATGTCACTTCTGAGTGATCTTTTTTTAAGGTGCAAGTGTGATTATTATACCAGGGTACTATTTTTTACTCTAATAATTTTTCTTTTAAGTGAGCTACATTAAGTAGATTGTAGCAGAATGTTGACAGCACATCCTATTTTTTGCATGGTGACCTAGAAGTATTATTTTGCACTGCCCATAGAAGAAAATGGAATGCCAGTGGAAACTTTTCACAGAAAATGTGAAAGTTCACCTTGTAAATGTTCTAAGTTGTTTAACACATCTAGATGTAAATATCAGTAAATGAAAGCTGAAATTCTGATCTATCATCTCATATTCATCTTTTGAACTCAAACCCAAATGTCTTCAGTGTGTAGCAAAATAAAAGAATTGGCCTTGCTTTTGGAGGAGATTATCATATTAGATTACCAAAATAATCCAAGAAGCTTCTAACACAGATGCATTAAAAAAAACTAACATTGTAGATCTTTCAAGTATTTCAATCTCTGGCTTAGCCAGATATCTCTATATTTATCCTTTTGCATGTTTTTAAATAACTGTAGATTTTGAACTGTTGGCATTCAAAGGAAAAAACGTATACAAGTCTTAACACTTGTGCCACTACCATTAAAATATCAGCATAAAATTTGGTGACAGAGAACAATACCAGCTGGTTACTTTCAACCACTAAATCTGATATAAAATCTGGAAGTAAAATCTAATTGTATATCATTTGTAAAATGTCACTGTGGTGCACTGTACACTCTGTTCTTTAAGGGGATGATTTGATGATTTGATATATTAACTTCAGTGTTTATTGGGAAAATTTGTTTTATGCATTCCAAGTTTATGCAAGTTTCTACTCATTAGTTAGACAGTGACTGCACATTTTTTTAATAAATATAAAAGATTTGCTTACTCTCAGTGTTGGACAATTTTTTCTATTTCTAATAGTGTAGTCAGTACTGTCTGAAGTGACCTGTCTTTGGTGTGTGTGTTAAGACCTCATTTCTGCAAAAATTGTCAGTGTGGACTTTGCAGAGACTACATACTACACACTCTGGGAGTTATGGTGCCAGGTGCACTGCCTATCTGTTCTGCTCATGCCACCTTAGGTGGGGTAACCAATGGGAGAATTGTTGTGTTAGGAAGACCCAAGGCACCGGGCCACTCAGTCACCAGTTATCTCTGTCACCATTAATTTTTGTTTTAATTAATTGTTTTAATTAATTTTTACATTCACTTAAACAGTGATAATGAGATCATAATACATTTATATCACAATTCAGTTGTCATTAAAAGCTTTGATTAAGGAATGTTATGTATGTTATGAAGAAATATTGATTGTAAGCATTAATGCAATCCATATTTGTGCATGTGTAGCTCGGCCGTGAGGAGCAGTTGCAGCAGAAGTTGTTGGATGAGCAGTTTGCCCTGTTGCAGGGTACAGTAACTGAGGCAGAAATCATCATTCAGGATGCTGTGGCCAAAGTGGATGATCCTTTGCATATCCGCTGCACCAGCTCCCCAGGTACTTGAGATTTGCATACCTCTCCATGCTGAACTCAGATTATATCCAGTAAAAAAAAAAAAAAAAATGTCTTCTTATAGCAAGAAGACCTAGATTAAAGGGAAAAGTCAAGGAAATTGTATGTCTTTCCTTCTTTCTTTAGATTACCTCATTAGCCGTGCAGAAGCCGCACTGGGCTCAGTGACTAAAATGCAAGCAGGCCACTCCCACTATTTGAAGAATATGGAAGGTATTTTTGTGTGTTTTTACCTTGTTTACCTACCTACCTTTCTCCCCATTTCAAATATGCCTTTTGTATATATCATTTGTACAGTTTTGCAGTAATCAACATTATATATATGAGTGATATTCTAGTGATTTATCTATTACCTCTGTTTACCTATTTTAGTAAATAGTTGCCCTTTTCTGTCTTTCTGTCCAGACGCTGGGCCTCTGCTGAGGGCTCTGACTCAGTTTTCTCATCTTACTGCTGACACCATTATCAATGGGAGCGCAACAGCGCACATGGCACCTGCAGATCTTGCTGATCGTAAGACTGAAATAGATTAAACACATGGGCAAACAGCAAAAACACAGCGCTTTCACTATTATATCCTATATTTCTGTAAATTTGCTTGCATTTCTATGGGTGCTGTGTCACCCAAGTCAGCTGGTGGATTTAACTGGCAAGTTGTTGTGTATGGTGTGTGCAGGATTGATGGAGAACTGCAGGGCATGTGCCACTCAATGCTTAAACTTTCTACAGGAGCTGAAGTCTAAAGTTTCCATAAAGGGTGCTGATCCAGCATCTGTTCGTATTGTGATTCAGAAGGTCTTGCAAATTGCACAGGTAAGGCAGAATATACATCATAACAAAATGAAAAATCTTTACAATGAAGGTGAAATTTTTTCTTCCTACATGCTAACTCTCAGGGCCCCAAGAGGAGATGATGGTGATGATGATAACCTTTGTATATATATATATATCACATGTAATTTCAAGTTCAAAATCTCAAATTTTAGCATTGCAGTGCTTCCATTCTAAGCACCAATTTGTATTCCCAAGAGCTCCTGTGTAGTACTTGTTTTTTTTTTTATTTTTACTGTTTGTTCTATAGGATTTTGTTGTTTGTTGTTACTGTAGGAATGTGTTGTATACACTATATTACCAAAAGCATTCGGTCACCCATCCAAATGATCAGAATCAGGTGTCCTAATCACTTGGCCTGGCCACAGGTGTATAAAATCAACAACAGCAACTCAGCCACGAAGTGGTAGGCCACGTAAACTGACGGAGAGGGGTCAGGGGATGCTGAAGCGCATAGTGCAAAGAGGTCGTCGACTTTCTTCACAGTCAATTGCTACAGAGCTCCAAACTTCATGTGACCTTCAGATTAGCCCAAGTACAGTACGCAGAGAGCTTCATGGAATGGGTTTCCATGGCTGAGCAGCTGCATCCAAGCCACACATCACCAAGTGCAATGCAAAGCGTCGGATGCAGTGGTGTAAAGCACGCCGCCACTGGACTCTAGAGCAGTGGAGACGAGTTCTCTGGAGTGATGAATCACGCTTTTCCATCTGGCAATCTGATGGACGAGTCTGGGTTTGGAGGTTGCCAGGAGAATGGTACATTTCGGACTGCATTGTGCCGAGTGTGAAATTTGGTGGAGGAGGAATTATGGTGTGGGGTTGTTTTTCAGGAGTTGGGCTTGGCCCCTTAGTTCCAGTGAAAGGAACTTTAAATGCTTCAGGATACCAAAACATTTTGGACAATTCCATGCTCCCAACCTTGTGGGAACAGTTTGGAGCGGGCCCCTTCCTCTTCCAACATGACTGTGCACCAGTGCACAAAGCAAGGTCCATAAAGACATGGATGACAGAGTCTGGTGTGGATGAACTTGACTAGCCTGCACAGAGTCCTGACCTGAACCCGATAGAACACATTTGGGATGAATTAGAGCGGAGACTGAGAGCCAGACCTTCTCGACCAACATCAGTGTGTGACCTCACCAATGCGCTTTTGGAAGAATGGTCAAAAATTCCTATAAACACACTCCTCAACCTTGTGGACAGCCTTCCCAGAAGAGCTGAAGCTGTAATAGCTGCAAAAGGTGGACCGACATCATATTGAACCCTATGGGTTAGGAATGGGATGGCACTTAAGTTCATATGTGAGTCAAGGCAGGTGACCGAATACTTTTGGTAATATAGTGTATACTATATGGACAAAAGTATGTGGACACCTGACCATCACACACACACACATACATTATGTGCTTGTTAAACATCTCATTCCAAAACCATGGGCATGGAATTAGTCCCTGCTGCTGCTGTAACATCCTCCACTCTTCTGTGAAGGCTTTCCACTGGATTTTGGAATGTGGCTGTGGGGATTTATGCCGATTCAGCCACAGCATTAGTGAGGTCTGGCATTGATGTCAGGTGAGAAGACCTTATGCGTAGTCAGTGTTCATTCCAAAAGTGTTCAATGCAGTTAAGGTCAGGGCTCTGTGCAGGCCAGTCGAGTTCTTCAACACCAACCTTTGCAAGCCTTGTCTTTATGGATCTTGATTTGTGCACAGGGGCATTGTCTTTCTGGAACAGGATTGGGCCCCTTAGTTCCACTGAAGGGAGATCTTAATGCTGCAGCAGACAAAGAAATTCTAGACAACTGTGTGGTTCCAAGTTCGTGGCAACAGTTTGGAGAAGGAACACACAAGTGGCCATATAGTGTATTTGTCTGTACTGGCCTATTGGTGTTTTTTTTTTTGACCATCAAGCTGAAGATCAGTGGGTTTTGTTTCCCTAGCCAGTTTCAGCTGGCTTGTTTAATTCTGTGTTTGAGTAGTGTGAGTTGCCAATAAAAGACCAAGTGCATTTTTTTAAGACAGCTGTCTGGTCAAGCTTCTTTCTCATTGATGCCACAGGATTTATGATATAGTACTAATGAGATAACTAAACTAAGTCTTTGGGAATTACTACAAATTATAAGAGAATCCCTGAATCACTATTCACTTTACGGGTGATATAGCAAAACATCTTCCACTTATAACAGAGATAGACAGTTTATTAATGAACATTGAGTGTATACGTACATCCATTTAGATTTTAATATATTTACTTCTTATTATCTGTATTTCTCTGTTATTCTTGTTTGTTGCACCTTGTCTCAGGACCTAAGGCCTAAAGGAGTTGATGTCGGAAGGGAGGAGCTGGGAGATATGGTAGATAAAGAAATGGCTGCCACTTCTGCTGCTATAGAGGAAGCTGTGAGGAGAATAGATGTAAGTTTAAAGCACAATTATTTACTAAGATTTTGGACATCTTCAGCCAGACTAACTGTTTTCACCAGCATGTTTGATAAACTTGCTTCTTATTTAAGTAACTGACTTTATGGTGGATGGTCTTCTCTAGACAGAGTCATGGTTGTGCCATATTGTACAATATTTCCATTTTTTTAAATTATGGATTTAATGGTGCTCTGCAGGATATTTGGGAGTTTAGGATATTTTTTTATAACCAAAGCCTGACTGATGCTTTTCTAGAACTTTATCGTGGATTTGTTTTGACAGCTTCTTGGTCTTCATGATGCAGTTTTTTTTTTAGATATGTTTCTAAAAAACTTTGCAGTGTTCTGGGAACAGGTGTATTTATAATGAGATCATGTGACACTTTATGTTAATTCTAATGGAAACTGGTTACACCTGAGCTAATTTAGGGGTTTCACAAAAAACAGGATGAAGGCCCAGTAGGCTAGTGGTTACAGGCATTTTTCTTTCTTCTCACATTCAGCAACCAGAAAACAAAATGCCCTACTCAGTACTGACTTTCACAAAAGCAACCTACATAAGATAAAATGATCAGTTAGGATAAAATGGTAGGTATGCTAAGTAGGTGTACCTAATAAAATGTTAACAGAGTGTATAAATTGTATCAAGTATGATATGTTTGCAGGATGTATAATTACATTTGTACTGCCGTTGATTTGCCATGCTGTTGCTCTGCCTGCAGGAGATGATGAATCAGGCCAGAAGAGACACTGAAGGAGTCAAGCTGGAAGTGAATGAGAGGTAGACATTATTCATTTTGCACTCCTTCAGAATTATTCACCATTATTCATTTTGCACTCCTTCAAAATATACCTGTAATCTGATATCAAATTTAGACATAATGATGAGTTAATTAAAGGAAAATTTGTCACACATATTGTAGAATATGAACATGGACAGTTAACTCACCAGTATTGTTATAATCAACATGATTTGAAGTGATTTTGAGAGTTTACATTCCTGCCCCTCAGTAGCTATGTTTACATGCAGCCTAATGATCCCTTAATAATCAGACTGATCAGTCAGAATAAAAAAGGCTCAGTCGGTACGAAGTAAATAGATTTAGAGCAACCCAAAAGAAATTTCTATACGATCTAATGAGGTGGGTAAATTTTAATGAGGTGGGTAAATTTTCATTAATCTGTAATCTGAAGAATAACAACCACGTAAATCTCTGTGTCTGGTTACTTTCTTTATCAGAATCAGTGCACGCATTCCGTGCTGTGTGTTCGAGTCATGATGCACTCCAGTTACAATAAAATGATCATGTAAGAAAACACAGTGCATGTTACAGATTTTAATCTAGTTAAAATATTTTGCGAGGTTGGGTTGGCCTCAAACTAAAATTTTGAGGTAGGTGCAGGACGAATAGACCTCAGTAAAGTCGGCTCAGTGTTTGATATTTATTTGACATTCACAGAGGATGCACAAGGAGAAAAATGTTGATAACACTATTGTGCAGTTATTCCCAAACAAGGGATTTTAATATTGGTACCGTTAGAAAATGAGTAAAGGGTTTATACCGATGGATAATATATGCATTTTATTTTATTTTTAACAAGCAGTGAACCCTTGTTCCTGAATCTCAGGAACAATATAATTTCCGTAATAAAGTCTTCTTCTCGCTGTCCATTCATTTAGATAATTTAAAACGACTCAAAAACACATGCAACTTCATTAAAAAATTAACCTGCTGACCAGATAATTACAGATCTTTCTGGCACATTTTAACCTCTGCTGACACTAGAGATTTAAATCCTGTTGGTTGTTTCATCACATGCTCCTTAATGCACTGTGTATTATTCACTTTTAGAATACTGAATAGCTGCACTGACCTCATGAAGGTAAGATGGCAGAGTTTAAAAATGATCAGAGTAATGATCAATCAGTTCTCCTAGTGATGGTTCTTCTTTATCTTTCCTCAGTACTGTTATATCTTTTGCACCCATATCTTCATGCGTTCTCTTTTGCCTGTTTTTTTTAGGCTATCCGTCTGCTGGTGTTGGCATCCACAGACCTGCAGAAGGAGATTGTAGAAAGTGGAAGGGTAATATTTAAAAAAATAATTTATTATAGTACTATAGTACAAAACATTTTTTTTATTTTACCTTCTTAATTAATTGTCTACTCCCCCCCCAACACACACACAGGAAAGAAACAAGAGATTTCAGAAGAATGTCATTTATGTCTTTTATCAGCTGTGCGAGCAAAGTGCTTCTGAGGCTATAGAAGGTGAAACCAGTAGATGTTCAAAATTAATTGAATTTTCCACAGGTGGACTCCAGTCCAGTTCTAGAGATATCTCAAGATAATTAAAGCAAATTAAAGTTTCATTTAAAGCAAGAAATTATTGTGTGTACATTGATGCCAAAAAAGTCAAATTAATCCATTTTAAATTACATCTATAACACAATAAAATGTGCAAAAACCGAAGTGGGTCAGTGTTTTTAATGTTATGTCTGTGGTTTTAATGTTATGGCTAATCAGTGTATACTCACTGTATACTTTATTAGGATCACCTGTTGTAGCCTCAGATTACTTTTCTTGACTGACTGGGGTGGAACCTGCCCATCTGCCTAAAGGTTTAACATGTTGTGCCTTCTGAGGTGCTTTTCTGCTCACCACAGTTGTAAAAAGTGATGTTTACATTTACATTTGGCAAACACTCATGACATGGCATTTGGTAAATGCCCTTATCCAGAGTGACTTACAAAAGTGCTATTAAAAAAAAAAAAAAGAAAAAAAATGGAACAAAAAAAAAAAAAAAACACCTTCCTCATGCTAGTTCACTTGGTCATACATACAGTGCATATAAAAAGTCTACACACCCCGGTTAAAACTGCACATTTTTGTGATAAAGTACGTCAGAACAACCAGCAAAATTCAAGTGAAAACAAATAGAAATTGTTTAGGGGAAAAAAAAGAAAAAAACGTATAATAACCTGGTTGCACAAGTGTGCACATGCCTTAACTAAAACTAGCACCTTTTGCTCAGTCTTTTTGGGAGTCTACCAACTTAGCACATCTTGATTTGGCTATTGTATTCCACTTTTCCTGGAGCAAAAATGCTCCAGATCTGTCATACTGCAAGGGGATTTCCTGTGCACAGTCCTCTTTAAGTCATTCCACTTATTTACAATAGAGTTTAGATCTGGGCTCTGACTGGGTGGTTCCAAAGAATTATGCCCAAAAAAAAGTTCTACCTTGGGCTTAACACATTTTGCCACATGGTTCAGAGGGGGATTTAGGTGGGGATTTAGATTTCTAATATTGTATTTTACATATTTCGTACTTATTTCATACATAATTACAAGTACAACATGCGCGCACACACACACACACAGTGTATATTGTCCTTTAGTGTATATTATTTACCTAGATTCCTTGTGTTTTTTTTTTTTTTAAAGAATAATTAAATCTTGACTGCTTTCCTAGGGTGCAGCAACAGTGAGGGAGTTTTATGCAAGAAACTCTCGCTGGACTGAGGGTCTCATATCTGCTGCCAAGGCAGTAGGCTGGGGGGCAACACAAATGGTGTATGTATTCCTACCAAATATCAGCCTGTACTGTTAGAAAGTACAATTTTTCTTAATTGGATCAAATAAGTGACACTTCCTTAGTTATAGTGAGTTTCCTAGTAAGACCATGGAATTCTCTTTGCTTTCTCACTTTCTCCTCTCTCAGTGATTCTGCTGATAAAGTGGTGTTACACACGGGCAAGTATGAAGAGCTTATTGTCTGTTCTCATGAAATCGCTGCCAGCACAGCACAACTTGTTGCAGCTTCCAAGGTTTGAGATTAACAATAAATTTCTTGTCTATAATAATAATAATAACAACAACAATAATAATAATAATAATCATAATAAATTGATTATGTAGATTTTTCATACTGTTAAAAAGTGCTTTATAGGCAAAGGCAACTAAGAATAGTTCTAAACAGGTATGCTTTCTGCTCCAGCATTCCAAGAGAGTCCAAGAGAGCAAAATTCTCTGGGTGAGACGGACAGGGCTCCCCCCTGTAAATCAGAGCATCATTAATCAATTCTGGGCATCTGTGACTGTGGAAGAAGGCAGTTAGCACTTTCTTCTGAATGGATTTAGCTGCCATGTGACGTAGTCATAAGCAGCGGCTCAAAAAGTTGCAGTGGCTGGCTTCATGTGTCTTGGAGGAAGCATGTGTTAGCATTCACCCTCCTCTGTTTCTAGCAGTTGCATCATTTTAAAAAACTGAATTTGAAAATGGCTATTGAGCTAGCATTTCTAATGTTTTACTGAAAGCCTTGCAAAGATTGTACCCTCTATAAAACTAACTGTAACATTTCCTTACACAGATTACTTATTTATGACTACTTCCTTGTTTTTTCAGGTAAAGGCAGACCGTGGCAGTAAAAAATTGTTAAGTCTTCAGCAAGCATCTCGCTATGTGAATGAGATGGCTGCTAATGTGGTAGCTTCCACCAAGACAGGCCAGGAACAGATTGAGGAAAAAGGTACGTGTGTGTGTATGTGTGGGTGCATGCATCTGTTTTAAGCAAGAGAGCAACATCCATGTGTATAAAATTCAGGCGTGCTCTTAAAACTGTGTTTTGCCTAGTGTGGCAAAATTTTGTAATGCTGGTGGAACTGTTCATGCTCATGTTTGGAGCGTTTTTTTTTTTTTTGGTCCTGCCAGAGAGCATTGCACCCCTTGCCTGTTAAATCACTATTAAATTTAAATTAATTTTAAATTGTCAAAAATGCTGGCACCCCCAGCATTCTGCAAAACATAGCCAGGGGTTCAGTGATTTGTTTTTTAATTTGTTACTGTGGTGAAAGTCATCCCACAATTATGAAAGCTGTTATATTTATGATGGAGCTCTTATAGGTATTATTACAGGTATTTGAATGGTTACTTGAATTATAATAGGTTTAGTCCAAACCTCAAGAACTCAAAAACAAGTAGGCCTATAAATAATGTCTACTTTGACCTAATGTGTCCTACTGGTGGAAAGATTTACCAATAATGAGCCAAATATTTGAATAATTTAAATGAATAAATCTGGCAGTGTAGAATTAAATGGGTCCCTGATTGTACATAATGTATAGATAATGTATAATACTGTACAGTCAGGTCCGGAAGTACATTGACAGAGTTTTTGTGATTTTGCCTTTATACACCACCACAATGAATTTGAAATAAAACAATCAAGATGTTTGTCGAAGTGTAGACTTTCAGCTTTATTTTAAGAGGTTCCACAAAAATATGGCATTTACCATTTAGGAATTACAGACATTTTAAGCAAAGTACTTCCATTTTCAGGGGCTCAAAGGTATTTGGACAATTGACTGACAAGAAGTTAATTGACCAGGTGCGGTCCATTCCCTCATTACTTCAAGACAAATGAAGCAGATAAAAGGTCTGGAGTTGATATCAGGTATTGAGTTGGCATTTGGCAGCTGTTCGACTGGAGCTACCAATATGAAGTCCAAGGAGATCTCAATGCAAGTGAAGGAGGCCATCATTAGGCTGAAAAAACAACATAAATCTATATTCATGTGCAATAAGGGACTTTCATGTGCAATACAAATTTAGGTATATATATATATTTGTAAAATAGGTATATATTTATTTTATTTTCTTCTTTCTTTCTTTCTTTCTTTTTGAGAGCAATTGTAACATGGCAAAGCAATTTCCCCCTGGGATTAATAAAGTTCTTTGAATCTTGAATCTTGAAGAGAGATACCTTAGGTGTGACCAAATCCACAGTTGGGTACATTCTTAAAAAGAAAGAAAGCACTGGTGAGCTCAACAACATCGAAAGGCCTGGAAGACTATGGAAGACAACAAAACTGGATGATCGCAGAATCCTTTCCTTGGTGAAGAAAATGAATGTAAATACAGAGGGTTTACACCAAGGTGCAAACCACTGGTAACATTCAAGAACAGGAAAGCCAGATTAGACTTTGCCAGAAAACATCTAAAAAAGCCTCCTATGTTTTGGAATAAGATTCTTTAGACCGATGAAACCAAAATTAACTTGTACCAGAATGATGGGAAGAGAAAAGTATGGTGAAAGAAAGGAACAGCTCGTGATCCAAAGTATACCACATCATGTGTCGAACATGGTGGAGGCAGTGTTATGGCATGGGCATGTATGGCTGCCAGTGGAACGGACTCACTGGTGTTTATTGATGATGTGACTGCTGACAGAAGTAGCAAGATGAATTCTGAGGTGTATAGAGCTATACTCTCTGCTCACATTCAGCCAAATGCTACAAAACTGACGGACACCATTTCACAGTGCAGGTGCAACCCAATAGAGCATGCTTTTCACTTACTGAAGACAAGACCGAAGGCAGAAAGAGCCACACAAGCAGGAACTGAAGGTGGCTGCAGTGAAGGCCTGGCAAAGCATCTCCAGGGAGGAAACTCAGAATTTGAGTTTTGAGAACATGAGCTCCAGACTTCAGGCAGTCATTGACTACAAAGGATTTTCATCCAAGTATTAAAATTATGGTACAATTATGTCACTTTGTCCAAATATCTTTGAGCCCCTGAAAATGGAGGTACTTTGTTGAAAATGGCTGGAAAATGAAAATTAAAATGGCTAAATGGTAAATGCCATATTTTTGTAGAACTTCTTAAAATAAAGCTGAAAGTCTATACTTCGATCACATCTTGATTGTTTTATTTCAAATCCATTGTTGTGGTGTATAAAGGCAAAATCACGAAAACTCTGTTATTGTTCAATGACCCGACTGTATATAGAGAGCACGCTGGTCACATGATCAAATTATTTCGTGGGGAGCCTGCACTATTACCATGAATCATCATAACCGTTAAAAAGAATGCTTCAGTAGCTTTCAGACAGCCACCCCATACCTCTGGCTGAGAAGGAGGCTGCAGAATTCAGGCATTTTCTCTGACTTTGGAGCTCTATTTCTGGTTAAAATGATGCCTCAGGCATATATTAAATGTCAGTTTATAGCAAATTTATAGCCTATTTAGCTTGCATTGTACAATTGGCTGCCCATTTTGCCACACAGAAGGGTTAATTCAAGCATAGACTCGTCTCATCAAATAGCTTTAGTCTGTTTAACTTTCCCTAGCCTAAAACTGATACAACAATAAAGTTATCAGAAACAGGAAAATGTTTAATTTAATGTTAGTACTAAACAAATTTGTCTCAAGCCAGATTGCTTAAAATTTATCACCGTAAGTAACTATATACTATAGTTTACAGGTTTTACCTTGTCTTGTCTTAGCTTTTCAGGTGTATAGACTTTGATGAAAACATGTTAGTCAAACTTTGACAAGTTTATTTGCTTACATAGTTTTTTTAGAATTTAAAAGATATTACTAATACTGTTTTTAAGTAACATTCATATTATTTTCATATCCCTCTTGCCTGGTCTGCATACTTATGTACTGCAGAAAAAACATACAGTGAGGGGAGATAAGTATTTGGACTTTTGGAGAATTTAATCTCATCTGGATCTGAATATGGGGAGAAGGTTTCAACAAGACAAACTCCCCAAACATCCAGCCAAAATAACTAAAGAAGGCCTTGTATTGACAATCTCCTGACTTGAATCTCATTGAAAATTTTTGGAGGATTTTGAAATTGTGAGTCAATCAGAGAGAGCTAATTACTTCTGACCATAGTACCATAATTGCCAACAACAGCTTTGCAACAAAGAACTAATGTTGGCAGTTTGCAGATTGCCAAATACTTTTTTCCTTTCAAAATCGTTTTTTAAACATCTTTTTTGTGCTTATCAATATATATTTTTTCTTCATATGTGCAAGTACAAAGTCAAAAGACAATATGGAAGTATATAATAATAAAGGTGTCTGAATACTTATTTCCTCTCATAGTATAAGGGACTGGTATGTGCAAACTATTCACATGCTTTGTTCATAATTAGAAAAAAAATATTCAGCTAGATGCATCTTTATCTCCTGGTATATAGACACTATGGACTTTTCTGGAATGTCTCTGATCAAGTTGAGGAAAGAGGAAATGGAATCCCAGGTTTGTCCTCCCACTTTCTTCTTTGTTAGTTTTTCTAAAAAAAACTTTTATAAATGTTTTATATAATATAAAAATAGTAATTCTATGAGAATAGTAAAATGAATAAGATTATAAAATTGATAACTTCAAGACCAAGCGATTAGGCAGGAAGTTGTATACTCTTTGTAATCCATATGATCACACTTTGTTCAGGTGAAGGTCCTGGAGTTGGAGAGCATGCTTGAAAATGAGCGCCTACGACTTGGAGAGCTACGTAAAAAGCACTATGAGATAGCAGGGGTTCCACTGGAACAGTTTGGCCAAGATGACAGTGCCCTCTCTCCAACATTCCCCTCCTCCCCCAAGCCCTCCAAACCTACATTAATGAAGAAACCAGCCCTTGCTCAGAAACCAAACATTCCTACAAAAAACATGGTAAGATTTCTACAGATTTTTTCCTCCGATTATTCCTTCATTTCCATCCATGAAATGGGATGTATAGAATACAAATTTCCACTGATTAAAAATGGAACATAAGTACTGGTACTTGAAATGGACAAAGGGAATGGGAAAAGGAAATGGACGTTTCCCTTTATATATTATAATTTATTATAATATATTATAATTTTGCCTCTGTACACCACCACAATGGATTTGAAATGAAGCAATCAAGATGTGATTGAAGTGACTTTCAGCTTTAATTCAAGAGGTTTAGCAAAGGTATTGCATTAACCGTTTAGGAATTAAAGTCATTTTTACATAGTCCCTCCTTTTTCACAGGCTCAAAAGTAATTGGAAAAACTAACAATCATGGATTATTTTTAATACTTGGATGAAAATCCTTTGCAGTCAATGACTGCCTGAAGTCTGGAACCCATGGACATCACCAAATGCTTTCCTCCCTTGAGATGCTTTGCCAGGCCTTTACTGCAGCCAGCTTCAGTTGCTTCTTGTTTGTGGTTCTTTCTGCCTTCAGGTTTGTCTTCAGCAACTGAAAAGCATGCTCAATTGGGTTGAGGTCAGGTGACTGACTTGGCCATTTAAGAAAGTTCCATTTCCAAGCTCTTGGATTGCTCTTTCACAGTATGTTTTGGGTCATTATCCATCTGTATTGTGAAACACTGTCCTATCAGTTTCGCAGCATCAGAATCTGAGCAGAAAGTATAGCTCTATACTCTTAAGAATTCTATCAGCAGACGCATCATCAATAAACACCAGTGACCCAGTTCCACTGGCAGCCATACATATCCATGCCATAACACCGCCTCCACATGTTTCACAGATGATGTGGTATGCTTAGGATCATGTGCCCTTCCTTTTCATCTCCATACTCTTGTCTTCCCATCATTCTGGTACAAGTTAATTGCATCAGAACTGGTCAGGCTTTTTCTAGATTCTAATCTGGCCTTTCTGTTCTTGAGTGTTACCAGTGGTTTGCATCTTGAGGTCTTGAGGTAAACCCTCTGTATATACATTCATGAAGGCGTCTCTTGATTGTAGACTTTGACAATGATATGCCTACCTCCTCCAGAGTCTTCTTGATTTGGCTAGATGTTGTGAAGGGTTTTTTCTTCACCAAGGAAAGAATTCTGTGATTGTCTGCTTTAGTTGTCTTCTGTGGTCTTGCAGCCCTTTTGGTGTTGCTGAGCTCGCCAGTTCGTACCTTCTCTTTAAGAATGTTGAATTGGCCACACCTAAAGTTTCTGCTCTCTCTCTGATAGGTCTTTTTTGTTTTTTCAGCTTAATGATGGCCTCTTTCACTTATATCAACGCCTCTTTGGACTACATAGTGAGAGTTTCCATTAACAGCTACCAAATGGAAATTTAGTGCTTGGAATCAACTCCAGACCTTTTATCTCCTTAATTTTTCATGAAATAAGGAGAAGACAGGCCATATCTGGCCATATCTGGCTATTAAAGTCAATTGTCCAATTATTTTTGAGCCTGTGAAAATGGAGGTACTATTTAAAAAATTGCTGTAATTCCTAAATGATTAATGCAATATTTTTTGTTAAACCCCTTTAATTAAAGCTGAAAGTCTACACTTCAATCACATCTTGATTGCTTCATTTCAAATCCATTGTGATGGTGTACAGAGGCAAAATTATGAAAATTGTCACTGACTGTGTGTGTGTAAATATATATATATATATATATAAAAATATATGGATGTCATAATTATGGATGTCTCCATATAAAAATAATATGTGTGTGTGTGTGTGTGTGTATGTGTGTGTATCGATCAGCCATAACATTAAAACCACCTGCCTAATATTGTGTAAGTCCTTGATTGTGCCGCAAAACAGCTCTGACCATTCGAGGCATGTACTCCACAAGACCTGAGAAGGCGTGCTGTGGTATCTGGCACCAAGACATTAGCAGCAGGTCCTTTAAGTCCTTAAGTCCTTGCGAAGTGGGCCTCCATGGATTGGACTTGATTGTCTGGCACATCCCACAGATGCTCAATCGGATTGAGATCTGGGGAATTTGGAGACCAAGTCAACACTTTGAACTCTTTATGTTCCTCAAACCATTCCCGAACAATTTTTGCAGTGTGGTAGGACACATTATCCTGCTGAGAGGCCACTGCCATTAGGGGATACCGTTGCCATGAAGGGGTGTACTTGATCTGCAACAATGTTTAGGTAGGTGTTACGTGTCAAAGAAGAACATTGCCCAGAGCATCACACTGCTTCCGCTGGGTTGCCTTCTTCCCATAGTGGATCCTGCTGCCATCTCTTCCCCAGGTAAGCGACGCATAGGCACCCAGCCGTCCACATGATTCATTAGACCAGGCTACCTTCTTCCATTGCTCCATGGTCCAGTTCTGATGCCCATTGTAGGCACTTTCGGCAATGGACAGGGGTCAGCATGGGCACTCTGTTTGGTCTGTGGCTACACAGCCCCAAAAGCAACAAGCTGTGCTGCACTGTATGTTCTGACTCCTTTCTATCAAAGCAAGCATTAACTTTTCAGCAATTTGTGCTACAGAAGCTGTTCTGTGGGTTCAGACCAGACAGGCTAGCCTTCACTCCCACATGCATCAGTGAGCCTTAGGCGCCCATGACCTTGTCGCTGCTGGTCGCCGCCGAAGGTTGACCTTCCTTGGACCACTTTTGGTAGGTACTAACCACTGCATACCGGGAACACCCCACAGGACCTGCCGTTTTGGAGATGCTCTGACCCATTCTAGCCATCACTTATTTGGCCTTGTCAAAGTCGCTCAGGTCCTCATGATTGCCCATTTTTCCTGGTTCCAACACATCAACTGACTATTCACTTGCTGCCTAATATATCCCACCCCTTGACAGGTGCCATTGTAACCAGATAATAAATACTATTCACTTCACCTGTCACTGGTTTTAATGTTATGATGGCTGATTGATATTATACTTACATTATATTAACACTTGCAGGTACTGGCTGTGAAAAGATGAGTTTGCTGCACTCTAAGCCATTTTGGTATCAGTTTTATTTTAGGTTATTTTTATTCAGGTACATAAGTTTAATTGTAATTTCCAATCATTTCCTTTCAGTTCAGGTAAATATCCCATGGATGAAGTCAATCAAAACTGGATTTCAAATTGCTGGACAACCTTCTGTAAAACAGGGTTTTTAAAACATGTATTCCTTTTCCCCTCTTCTCTCTAATGCTTTTGTTTTAACAAATTAAACAAGTTAATTATCTGTCTTTATTAAGTGCTGAGAAAATATATTTTTAAATCTGAGTTACATACTAGTGATCCATATCTGGTCCTGTAGATTTTCGGGAATTAAAAGCAATCAAAAACAGTCCTGTCTGAAATTAAACCATTCTGCTTATAAGTCAAAGATTTTATAACAAGGCAAAAATATATATATAGTGGATGCAGGAGTAGCTGGCCTCTGGGCCTGTAATAAAAAAAAATCTGGTGTTACTGAAAAATGCTTTTCAATTTTGTTTATTTTCCTTTGTTAATTTTTTGTTGTTGTTGTATGGTTTGTTTTATTATTATTATTTGGGGTTGGTGTTTGTAGGGTAGACATCATTTATAACTTTGGTTGGTGTTTGTAGGTTAGACATCATTTATAACTTTGTCTTATTTATAATATTTGAATTGAATCAACATTATTAGACTGAAAGTAATAAACTTCATTAAGTGACAGCTAACGTCTTTGTTAAACCTCTTGAAAACATTATTTAAAGCCCGTGTCAAATCATTTTCATAATTATCCATAGCTTCTTTCGTTAATTTAGCATTGACTGCAAAATAAAGACCATCATTTTTTTTTTTTCCTTTTCCCCAGTTTTTCTTTTTTCAACTGTCCGATTCAAGTTGGACAGGACTATTTGGTACAAGTTGTGTCAGTGCTACCAAATTACCAATCAGAATTTGCCATCTGCTTCAGCACCCCCTTTACCCCGACAAATGTTTTAACTGTGAAAATAATTGAGAATTAGCTGACTGGTGTAATCATGGTCTACATCTGGTCTACATTAACACATTTTTATAATACTCCTTATTTGCACATGAGTACTCTGAAAAGCCAAGGCAGTTTCTGACAATGTTGTTCATATAATAAAAGCTCACTAAGCAATAAACAGAAAAATATGATCTTTCCAGCATAACCTATGACCCTAACGGTAAAAAAGCCACTTGCCACCGTGTGATAAAAGGAGGTTAAATGAGAGGACAGGAAATCTCATTTTAATCTATTTTATTAAACCAGGTGTGATATGCTTGCTTTTTCTGCATATTGCAGTGCCATGCTCTGTTGATGAGAGTAACTTTTCTGAATTCAGATATATTTAATAAATAGCTTTCTTGCCTTTTATGAAACAAAATCCCCAACAAATGATACATTTTTGAAATCCTCAATTTTGACTACATGTGAATGAAAAATTTATCATATTCTAAAGAAGCATGGCTTACCCTTTTGTCAAAACTGAATAAAAACATTTTTAATTATATGAGGTAATTTAAGAGACACATTTTTGTGGTTTAGGCCTTTCCTTTTATCCTCAATGTCACATTTGAAAAGTTTTTTATTTGTAGCTAACTTATTCATGACATTAGTAAATCAGATTTCAATGTAATTCTTTTTCATTATAATTTAGTCTTTTCTAAAATTGACTATGAACAGATTAAGTAAACAAAGCTAAGCAACATTCTATACTTTCCACTCTACCTTATTCCCTTGCTTCTAAAGATTCCCAATAAAAGCAGCATTTAGTGTGCCTAAAATCACCCAACATTAATCAGTACATGGTTGGGGTGTTTCATGGAATCATTCGTGCATCCATTATATGCCTTCACTTTTCCTCACTCAACTTATTTTAAGGTTGTCTCAATTAACCTGAACACGGTTCAGGGTTCAAGGTTTATTCTCATTGTCAAGGACAATGAAATTGCAGAAATGGTTTGGTAATCTTGAAAATGATTAAATTATAACAATGTGTACATGATTAGAACTAACTTTATACTTATTTTACACATTTTATGCATATAAAATGTATGCTTGATAAATATGTGAAATAATTAGTGATGATTAAAAAACTAGCCAATGCTTCATGTCATTTTTTCTATCTCAAGCTTTTTGGGGTCAACATCCTGTTTGATGCTGATCACACCCACTTATATGATGTCACATTATTTAAGTCATTTATTACTATCAAGCAGTTCCACTGTGAGTAGCATAAGCTTTGACTTTCACTTATCAGGCCAGAAAAAAATTGCTGCTTAGATTAACTGTCCCAGTTTATCTGATGTCCCAATAAACCTTAATTCTCTTTTTATACAAAATACACCTAGTCACCACACAGTGTTGACAAAATTTTTTTTGACATTTGAAATCATTTTGACAGGGGCTTTAAATGATATAAAGGTTTTCATTACTACGATGATGAAAGGATAAATGGGCTTGTCTATAAATCTGTCTGTTATAACGCAAAATTATGTAAAGACAATTACACTAATAAAACGTGTTTTCCTAACCCTTTCTTTATACATTAGCTGTCTTCAAGTCTAATTTGTTGAGATAAAAGTTTGTTACATTATTACGTAACTTGCTCAGTAGATTTCACTTGAATGCAGAAATGTAAAGTTCAGTAAAAATCAGGATGGTGTGTTTCAATCTCACCTTTAAAAGAGATGTGCATAACGCTACTCAATTAAAGAAAAGATGGGAATGTAGATCCACTGCTGGAAGAACTGTTAGATATGCAAAATGACCACTGCAAGGAGAAATTTAAATTATTTAAGACCAGTAGAAAAGTGACAAAAACTAAAGCACATTATCCTCAAAATGTTGCCTTAAGATCTAACATGAGTTAATTTATATATTTTAGATAAAGCACAAGTATCTATTCTTTACTACATTCTTCACTACATAAGGCTTTAATTTGTTTACCTTTAGTTCTACAGTTTTGCCCTTTTATCTCAACTGATTTTGGTTTAGGATGGCTGGGTTTTGGTTAAAGAAAATCACAGATCTGTTCTGACTGGTGCTAAGGGCACATTGCAATAAGCTTTTTAAAAATTATTTTACAAAACATGTTACAGAACATTTTTTGTACTGTTTTTCAAGGTCAATATTAGAATGTTACCTTGGTGGAGGATGTACAGAGATAATACGTACAGAGTAAAGTGTGGAGCTCTTACCTAGGGTTTTTTGATTCTTTGACACAGGTTCTTACAAATAAATGTAACTTTTTATTTCTTTCTGTCTCTGTTTATTTAGCATTGTTGTAATACCAAATCTGTTAATATATTTGAATTATTTCTGATGGACTCCCAGTAATTAATAAAAATGTTGAGTAATAAAAGTTTATGATGGAAGAGGTTCTGTGATTTGTCACATATTGCTTTGCTCTGAACCACAGTGAAAGTGTAGTTCAAAAGAACAAATGTGACTAATATGTTGTGACGTTACTATTGTAAGGCTGTATCTGTCATTCAGTTTTAACCCAGATAAAACCTCACAATAGTAAGGTCACAATGCGGTATGTAACCTTTACCAAAGACCACTATGATTATTAACCTTTGCCATAGACAACTATAATTGTTGTTATATTATGTAGCAATACTTAAAGCAAATGATTATAATGGTTACATACCACATTATGTGGGGGTGGCAGGGTAAGCAAGGGGGTTTTGTGTGTGTGTGTGTGAGAGAGAGAGAGTGTGTGTGTATGTGTTTTATTATCTTTTTAACGACAGCAGTGTCCGTGTCACTGTCAAATACTGTCATTGTTATAGTTGTTACAGCAGCTCTCTAGTAGAGTGATAAATTATGTCACAATAAACCTTTCTTAAAACAGATCATCAGTAGCATCAGTATTTTTATAACTATTACAGACACTGGTTGGAAGCAGCTGATAATTTATTTATAATTATAAATAATTTTTTGTGTTAATCTATTTCAAAGACATGAAAAAAGTATCATTGTACCCAGTTTTTCAAACCTATATAATGTTCCCTATAATCAAACCTATATAATGTGTATTGAGGAAAAAAAGAAAGGGTGGACAAATCAGAAGCCCAGACACCAGAGACAAGCAGATTTCATACCCAGGCATGAAACTGTTTAAATTAATTTATATCATTACTGTTCATTATTTATTTATACTCTTATTTTATTCATAGTTGCCCAGCAAAGATTGGACAAAATCGATATTTATGAAGTGCTAAACATATACTTCACAGTTGTGTTGTGCACCTTTATGCTATATAGTGCCTGCTTCTGAGTCCAACCACCAGCTGCACTAGACATTTTGTCTGGGGCTCAGTGTGGTTGACATTAGAAGAGTTTTCAGTAGGTGAATTAATTAGTGTGCATGGATGACAGACAACCTATTCAAAATCAGGAACATGTGGAAACACTGATGAAACAACACAAAATAATAAATGCCTTGTGTCAATGGTTCAGGCTGGTGGAGGTGGTGTAATGGTGTGGGGAATGTTTTTGTGGCACACTTTGGGCCCTTTAATACCAATTATTTATACCAATTACATTGAATGCCACAGCCAATTCCTGTATTGTTGCTGACCATGTGCATCCGTTCATGGCCACAATTTACCCATCTTCTAATGGCTACTTCCAGCATGATAATGCACCGTGTCACAAAGCAAAAGTAATCTCAAACTGGTTTCATGCACAGGACAATGAGTTCAAGGTTTTCCAGTGGCCTTCCCAATCACTGGATCTGAACTCCTTTGGGATGGGGTAGAACAGGAGATTCACAACATGAAAGTGCACCTGAAAAATCTGCAGGAATTGGATGATGCAATCATGTCAACATGGACCAGAATCTCAAAGGAATGTTTGTGGAATTATGGAATCCATACCATGAAGAATTGAGGCTGTTTTGAGGGCAAAGCTTGTGTGTGTGTGTGTGTGTGTGTTTGTGTGTTTGTGTATACACACATATTTGTTACATGTCAAAGTAACATCCACATGAAGGCCAGGACCCAAGATTTCCTAGCAGATCATTTCCCAGAGTATCACACTGCCTCACACTGCCTCGGCTTGCCTTCTTCCCATACTGAATCCTGGTGCCATCTCTTTCCCAGGTAAACGATGCACACGCACCCAGCCATCCACATGATGTAAAAGAAAATGTGATTCATCAGACCAGGCCATCTTCTTCCATTGCTCCATGGTCCAGTTCTAATGCTCACTTGCCCACTGTAGGTACTTTTAGTGGTGGACAGGGGTCAGCAGGGGCACTCTGACTGGTCTGCAGCTACGCAGCCCCATATGCAGGAAGCTACAATGCACTGTGTGTTCTGACACCTTTCTATCATAGCCAGCGTTAACATTTTCAGCAGTTTGTGCTACAGTAGCCCTTCTGTGGGATCAGACCAGATGGGCTAGCCTTCGCTCCCCATGCACATCAGTGTGCCTTGGGGGCCCATGACCCTCTCATATTGGGAACCCACCCCATAAGACCTCCTGTTTTATATACGATACGCTTGCCTAATTTTTCCAGCTTCCAAAAATTGACTTCAAGAACTGACAGTCAGTTCTCAAAGTTGATTTGTTGGAAGCAGGAAAAATGGGCAAGCGTATCTGAGCAAGATCTGAGCAACTTTGACAAGGGTGAGATAATTAATGATATTCACTTACATATATATATATATATATATATATATATGTATATATATATATATATATATATATATATATATATATATATATATATATATATATATATATATATATATATATACATTTAACAGTAGTCTTAGGCACATGCAAAGAAATGCTGAAAAAAATAATAATTTGTAGCAGCATTGTTTATCATAAAATGCAGATTTTGACCACAAAGTGACAAAAAAGTAAAAAAAATAAAAAATAAAGTAATAACATTTGCCCATCATGATATGCTCACAAACATATGTGCTTAAGAGCTTTTTTAAAAAAAAAAAAAAGCAATTGGGGAGAAGAGGTCCTCACTTGGCAAGTTTGCTAACTGGGGAAATCACAGTTTGCAAGGAAAAATTGAGAAGGTAGGTAGCTATAGTAATGATTCAAACGATGAATTGGTGTTAATGTTAACTTTTACAAAAACATAATCCATCCATTTCATGAATGGTGTTCTGTAATGGTAACATAAAAATTGGATATACATAATGTGACTATCATAGCTCCAGATTTTGGAGTTAATGTGACCGTAGGATAGCTAGCTAATCATCAAATATTTCTATATAACATCTGGCTATTTGAATTATACGTGGTATGCATTGTAATCCTTTTAAATGTTTGATCTTACCATTTTCTACTCTGACCTGGATTACCACTAAAAAGACACAGCAAAGGTATGTTAATACATCTAAATAACTTCAATATAATGATAGCTGCGTGACCCACCTTTTAAAATTTGTCATACTGTGTGTGTGTGTGTGTGTGTGTGTGTGTGTGTGTGTGTGTTTGCGTGCATTCTGCTAAAAGTTCGTCATTACTAACACTCCAGCTGATGATGGCTGTGTCTCTGTGTTAGCTCTAATGTTATGACTATAATTCTCATTCTGGCCATTTTATTAAATAAGAATGATGATTCTAATGATGAAGGAGTTTTACAGGTTGCCAGACTGATCCTTCTATTGGACTCCTACTTCATCAGTTTTTCACTGTCAGACTCTCAACAATGGTAATTCAAACACACAGCTCTGTCTTAAATTTTAATTGAGATTATGTTTCAGACTAGATTTTGTTACAACTCTCCATCATACTTTCCAATCTTTTCCCTTGCCCCTGATTCGGGACCTGGCAGTTGTGAGGGACCTGCAGCTTGCTAAACAGTGACACTTTATGGCAAGGGATACAGTGCCCCTCAGCCTACAGTCACTGAGGCGCAGACAGTGGGCTACTCTGCCTCTCAATCTGCAGTCCCTGCAGGATGGGTACTATGTATAATTGTAAATAGCTAATGGTGTAATTTATTTGTTGTTACTGTTTTACAAACCTATAAAAAACTACCAAGTGTAATTATTTATTGGTCTTATAAACAGTTACCAGATGTTGCAATCAAAATTTGGTGTATGATCTTACAAATCTACAAAGTTAATCACCATTTCTTGTGAATTGATGTTGGCATTGCTACAATTGACAATTCAGTTGGTTTCAAATTCTGAAGGGATCTCAAGACTTGCTTATATAGCTTCAATTCTTTATGTTGACAAAAAGACATGTTGTAATAAATTCACTTTTGTACAAACTGATATGGAGCAAGAAACCAGTGTGTGTTAAAAGGGAAAAAGAAATGGAAACTACTCAGAGGATGGCATCAGTGGTTTCAGAGATTATGATACATTTAACCAAATCTCTAAAATTAATTGGAGTAAACATTATTTGTTTGGAGACAATTCATTATTGTTTTGTGTATTTAAAAATACAGAGGGTATTTTTATTTGCTTGTGTTTTAAAATTTGTTTTAAAGACTCAACCTCCTATTGGAGTTTTCACAAGCATACCTTAGAGATTTGGAGTTAGTTATTTGAGCACAATTTCTCTCCCCACATATGCATATTGTGGAATAATTAGTGTAATCAGTATGGGAATTAATATATATTTAAGAAAATATTGCTTGATAAAGGAATGTTTATCTTGGATTTGTTGAAATATAATAAAAATATAATCTTTGTATTAACTTCTGTAATTTCTAATATACAAAAAGATTGGTGTATGATGTTTTATGACTGGGGCTTTTGTACTTAGAACAAATGTATAACTGCTTTGGTTTGTGTATCTCTTACATGGAACATATGAATGTTGTTAAAATATTTCACCCCAAATTACTCACTTTCTAGTAGTTCATTGTATGTAACATTTTTCAAGCAGAACAATTTTACTGGTGGTGTTGATTTGTTAACTAAAAGGTGTAATAATTTTCATATTAACATGTCCAAAAATATTTCCCTGCATATGTAAAATGGAAGTTGCTTTCTGTATTCCATCTCTGGTCCAATACATTTTTCTTCCAAATAAGGTAAAAGACATTCAGTTTAAAATTTTGCGCATTTTCTAGCCTTATAATGTCAGATCTGAGAATCTAAAACAGGTGTTTCATCGAAGTATACTTTGGCTATAATTCTGACCCAGAAATATTAATTAATGTATTTTGACAAGATTTTTTAAAGGGTTTCTTAGCTAATACTTTTACATTTTTTGCTTGTTCATTTAGATGACACAAATAATGACTTTGTTTGGCTGTGATGTCTGTAATCAGTTGTGCTGTGCAGTAGGGCTTATTTTGAATTGGTGTTCTATGAATCTATTAAAGATATGAAAGATATGAAAAACAACTGTTATCCCCTTTTGAGCCAAATTGTTAATTTATATGATTTTTACCCTTTTTATTAAATTATGCATTTATGTAACCTTTAATTATTTATCTTAATTATGTAATTATTAAAACACATTAAAAAAAGATATTGGTGCTTTCTCTGTGGTATTTTATGACTGGGGCTTTCATTTTTAAGAATGAGATAATTCCACCTACTGAATCAGATGCTTTTATTTTGAAGAAAAACATACTTCCACCAAGCCATTTTCACCCATTGAAGACCTTTTCTGCCCACCATGGGGCTTTGCCCAGCCAGGGGCTTGGCTGCTACTGGGAAAGTTTCTTGTTGTGAATTGCTATGAATCAGCATTTCTGACACACTGTCCAAAAATGCTTTGTAGCAACATTGCTTTTCACAAAATGCATAATTGACCAGAAATGCCATTTTGAGATGATGTTTCTAACACACTTACATTGTTTATCCTAAAATGTAGAATTTGAACAGAAAATGACAAAAAAAAAAGTGTGTGTAAGAAAGCTCTCATCAAATTAGCTTGAGCAGAGAGATTTTTCATCACGTCATGATGTGCTCACAAACATATGTACTTAAATGTTGAAAATGCAATTTTGAGAGTAACAAGCATTCTTCTCTAAGAATCTTACTTTGCAAGCTAGAAACGACTTTCAGGAGCATTTCTTTTATTAATTTGACACATTAATTAAAAAAAATGAGCAAAACTTTGTTATACTGTTCAACAACTCATAGATAACTATGCAAGAACTAAGCAGGAAAAACTGAACGAACATTAATATTAGCACACTGTACATTTTACATTTTACATTAACATGTAAAAACACTGAAGGTGAATTGTGTAAATTTGTTATAAGCTCATAGTCTTAGGTTTTTAGTTAATCTGTGACAATCCAGAGCCAAGGCCAGGGAGCAAACAAGCAGGCTAAACCGACCGTCTGCTAGCTGCTTTGAATCATCACTCAGGTTCCACTATATTGAGACTGTGTCTGTTCCCCAAGTTAAACAAAAAAGTAAATACTTGGAAAGTTTGTTTTAGTAACCTAATTGACATAAAATTAGATAATACTGAATGCACAGCCAGCATCTTTGATTTGAAACTAGAACTATTATACATTAGATCTCTCATATCTAAAGCACGTATTGTTAATGAAATTATTACTGATCTGTGTTATTAATGTACTGAGTTTAACAGAAACATGGACACACCCAAATGAGTATGTAGCATTAAATGAAGCTAGTCCTTCCATATACAGTTATATACATCAGCCTCGTCTAACTGGCAGAGAAGGAGGTGTCAGAGTTATTTATAATGATAAAATAAGTGTTACACAAAAACCTTGACATAAATTCAATGCATTTAAAATTCATTATACGAACATATGTAACCATAAAAAATAAGTCTACCCAGTCGATTCTGCTAATTATTATTTACAGACCCCCAGGGCCATATTCTGAATTCCTTTGTGAATTTTCAGATTTCATCTCAAACCTGGTTGTTTCTTTAGACAAAGCATTAATTGTTGGAGACTTTAATATTCATTTTGGTAACCTGGAAGACCCTCTGAGAACAAAGGTTGTGTCCATTCTAGATTCAGTAGGGGTTAATCAAAATGTAATAATTGTTTCAAATATACTTCCAGGGATACCTGATGCTTGTATGTGTGAAACAATTGAACCGCACATTGATGACATAGTAACTGAGCTTTGTGGTGTAGAAAGTGGAAAAAGTAAAGGGTCAACAGTATCTGTACATACTGGCCAATCACTAGGAACTTCCTCCTCATGTCCTCCTTGCATGTTGACATCTTGGCTTGTTAATCCACAGAGAATCTATGAATAGTGTTGAGGTGCTTCCAGAAGTCAATGTATGTACAAAAAGAAAATGACAATTGATTTTATGTAATTGATTTTATGTAATGTAAAATCAGTACTTCTGTGGGGAAATGGTTCCCCACAGAAGTATTGATTTTACATTACATAAACCAAGATTTATGTACAGATATTTGCAGTTTGAGCTGAATTGATATTTGCTGTTCTTTTTCTGCCCTCTTAACGCTGGGGGGAGAAGATGCAGCAGCAAAAGAATTGATGACATTTCACCATCTCATCCTATGGGCAAACTGTTTGCTTTAGACAAATAAAAGTGGTAGAATGTGCAAGAATACAACAATTTCTGAAATTAAGTCATAAATCTGACAAAATCTGTTCTCAGGTTCAGGCTGAAGTGCTGAGACCAGCTCCTCAACATACGTATTCGGGGGAGAATCCTGTAGTCAGCAATGACTTTGGGCTTGAAGAATTTTCCAGACATCTCATCTCCAAACATCTTGGAGAAATCCTGGTCAATCTTTAAAGAACACACAGAATTCTCACATATTTCAATATACAAATTGCTTTTAGCTTCACATTAGGAAGGATTTAGAAACATCAAAAAGCAAATGTTTTCTCACCAACTCAGGCACATCTAAGAAATGAAGAAAGATATCCAAGACTGAAAATGAAATATTCTCATCATGAACCAGCTTCCGTCTACACTCAAAAGTTGCTCTCATTCTTCCTTTGATCATGGCTTCCTAAGCTGAGTGAATCATTGTAGATAATGCCTCTCTGCATTCTTCACTGAAGAATTGTAAATCAGTTAAAACAGATTCTCGATGGCTCTTTGGGCTATCCAGATGAATAGGCCTGGAATGGCAGGCCTGGGAGAAAACTGATGTGTTTCGCTGTACAGTCTTGATCCTCCGTGCAAGATAGTCTGTATTACCCTGAGAGTCATAGTAGATTTCCTGTTCCTGGTTCCAAGAAACATAAATACTGTATGCATAAATCTTAATAATTCAGAACCCAAGTTCTTTATTTAAGTTCATTATTTGTATGTACAAATAATATCAATATATACACACATTTTGCAAAAACATTATAGGATGACATCATATAGACAAAATAGAAAATAGAAAAAAGACTGGAAACTGTTAGAAAATATATTCTGCACTAATGATTGAGAAAGAATTAATAAAAACTCTCATATCCATTTTTAGAGTATGGATCTTGTAGATATGGAAAAAGAGTCATGATTCTCAATGCATAATTAGTTTGTACACTTGATGGTAAAAAAAAAAACTTTATAAGCATTACAAGCAACTGTCAGTGCTTGAATCAATAATCATTTTAGACAGGTTTTGGTTCTGAATAATTTTTAAGTATAGATTTTATGAATTCTTACTCATGTGACTCTATCATATCTGCCACCATAATGTTAACCATTAGTTTCTGTTTTTGCATTTGTTAGTGTTTTGGTTTTGTCATATTCCATGAAGATTTCTTCACCCTTTGGATTAGCCAGTATCTGCCAGAATAGTACAGCATAACAGCATGGAGAGGAAAAAAAAAACATTTAAAATGATTTCAGAAAAAAATCAATATTTACCATATTTTAAATATTATAATGAATGAATATTAATGAATGAATATTATTTCACTTAATGAATATTAATTCATTAAGAATGTCAATATATTTACACAAAGTTTACCTGTCTTGCTTCATCTTGATCCATAAACCCTGTTGGACTCCTCTTCCTTCTCCTTGATTCCAGGATAACTGTAGAATCTGATGTAGAATCATCACATTTGATGAAACTGCGGACAGTGGGGTGGTGGGCACTACTGAAGATGATGTATAGTTAGAGACATTAACTATACATTAGTTGAACATGCAAATCTACAAAATATCGTACATACATACTGGCTCTCCAATAGAGACCTTGAAGGTCAGGACGCCTGATTTTACAAGCTCATCAAAGACATCTCCATCTACTTCTGTTCCAGGCTCATCAGGTAATTAGATCTGTCCTTCAGTAAGACTTTCAGGCTGCAGACTAAAGAAGATGTAACTTTTCTTGAACTAAATAATAACTTTCTTGACAAAATCTGTCATAATTGAAACTTTGTTCTGTCTGCAGATTTTTTACATATTTCTGCGCTCTTCCAAACTCAATTATGGCCAGCATTTCCTGAGCACATTTTAAAAGCATTAGTTTTGTAACTTCTTATAAAGGAAAATATGAAGGAAAAAAAGAACTGAACAAAAATGGAGGCCAGGTCAAATCATGTTACCGCATTAGTTGCGAGGGAAAAAAAAGTAGCTAACTTCATGTCACTGAATAGTATTTCATAGTATTGAATATTTTTTCATGCTCATGAATATATGCGTTTGGAGAAGAAAAAAAAAACTTTCCCCTTGTTCTTGTCACCTTGAGACTCTCTTAATGAAGTTTTCAATCGTTTACGTGCCAGAACATAGAGGTTTGTTAATAAAGCATAGAAGTTTGTTAATAAAGCAGTGCATATTGGATGAATAATGACTTTTTAAAAATTATTTTTTCACATTTTTATTATCCAATTATGTATTTTAATGTAAACAGTCACATTATCTTCTTGTTCTTATCTTATTTAATAGTATTTCATGAACCTGCATACATACTTTTGTCAGAAAAACTGCTTTCCCGTGCTCCTATCGCTTTGAAACTCTCTAAATCGCGTTTTCAGAGAAAAGGCGCAGGCTAATGTCAGAACATACATAAACATAAACCTTTATAAAGAAAACAGTGTATCAGCACATATTTGATGAATATTTCTAGACACTATTTTACACTATTTTAATCTTTTCAGACTTAATTATCCAATCATGCATTTAATGGAAACAATCATATTTCTTACTACTTTCTATCATAAACATGTGAAAAATGTCACTGAATTGTATTTCATTCTCGTTTGTTAGAAAAAACACTTTTCCGTTCTCCTGTCGCCTGGAAACATTCATATTTTGTGCTATGTTTCATTAGAAACGTGAAACATGTCATTGAATTTGTTAGAAAAACCACTATCGTTTTCAGCGAGCATCGCGCACTCTAATGTTAGTACATAGAGGTATTAAGAAAACAGTGTATCAGTGCATATGTGATGAATAATGACTTTCTAAACATAATTTTTAAAAAGTTACATAATTTTTCTAAACTTGTGAAAATGCCACTGAATTGTATAAGTAAAAGTAATAGTAATAGGTTAAGTCATTTAAAGCAAGATTATCTCCTGTCACTTGAACTACTGAACCAAACAAAGGGTTTTCAAAACAAGGAAGCTGAATTCCTTGAGCTTCTAAAATTTTCAGCTCATCAATGAGGGTTTAGTATTGAGATACTAAAAACCATATTTCTTCAAATCTTCAGTGTAGAGAAGAAGTGCAAGATGCATATTCATTAACACAGAGTTGCACTTGGGAGAAAGATTTTTTTAAGAAAAATACACACAGCTAAGTTTGTGAACACCTCGTTTAGGATCCTAAAGGATGGGTGGTTTCAAATTATCATTAATCGATTTGCATACCTTTGCTGTGAGAATAGACAATGGTTTTGGAAATTTGAGCCATCAATATCATTTTTACTCGGCTGTTCTTGCAAAAACTTCTCCCTTAATTCTTTGTTTTTGAAAATGGATTTGATTAAGACAAGAAACTAAAAGAGAAAAAAGAAAGTTATGAAATAAGAAGCATAAATATAAAGAAACTATAAAGCTATGAAAACTATGAGCATAAATATTAAAATATTAGGAAAATAAAAATAGAGACATTAACTATACATTAGTGCAGGATGTGCAAAAGTGGGCCAGTGCAAATGCTCACAGTTTGAAGTAAGAAGGTGCGGTATGGCAGACTGACTTGTGTGCGTTAATGTAACACATATGAAAGAGCAAAGTGGGGTTTTTTGTTAATGTCCATGGAGGCAGATAAGAGACCGTGGTGGTTCCTGGACATTGTTGATGAGGCCAGTTGCAGATGGAAAGAAACTGTTTTTGTGACATGAGGTTTAATCTTGATGGACTCCTGGAGGGGAGTGCCTCGAAAAGTTTGTGTCCAGGGTGAGAGGGGTCAGCCACAATCTTAACTGCCTGCTTCAAGGTTCTGGAAGTGTACAGGTCCTGGATTGGTGGCAGATTGCAGCCAGCCACCTTCTCAGCAAAGCGAATGACACGCTGCAGTCTGCTTTTTTTCTTGGCAGTGGCAGCAGAGTACCAAATGGTGATGGAGGAGGTGAGTATAGACTCGATAATAGAGGTGTAGAAGTGCACCATCATTGTCTTTGGTAGGTTGAACTTCTTTAACTGCCGCAGGAAGTACATCCGCCGGTGTGCTTTTTTAATCAGAGAGTTGATATTCAGCACCCACTTGAGGTCCTGGGTGATGATGGTTCCCAGAAAGTGGAAGGAGTCAACAGTACCAAATGGAGAGTCACACAAGATAATGGGGGTGGGTGGGGCTGGGTTCTTCACAGAATTGAAAGAACTGAAATTGTAGGCAGATTCATCCCCCTAAGAGATGAGCCCAGTGAGAGTGGTGTCATCCGCAAACTTCAATAGTTTAATGGACTGGTGACTGGAGGTGCAGCTGTTGGTGTACAGGGAGAAGAGAAGAGGAGAAAGAATACAGCCTTGGGGTGAACAAGTACCGATGGTCCAGGAGTCAGAGACATGTTTTCCCACTCTCACTTGCTGCCTCCTGTCAGTTGGGAAGTCTGTGATCCACCCGCAGGTAAAATCAGGCACACTTAGCTGGAAGACCTTGTCCTGTAGCAGAGCTGGGATGATTGTATTGATAGCAGAGCTGAAATCCACAAACAGGATCCTGACATAGGTTCCTGAGGAGTCCAGGAGTTGGAGGATGAAGTGGTGGTGATATATTATGAATATATGTCAGTATGCTCTGTGCTGATCTTTTGTTCTTCTTCTGTTTCGATCTAAAAAAAAAAAAAGGTTAAGGGTACGTACACTCCATTAAACATGTCAACCGCCACTTCTGTTCTGTGTTGACGCCTTTGTCTGACGCCTTTGTTTCTGCAGATATTGCATATAGACAACTATAAATACTCCCAGTCTGCCTCAGAAAACTTTGAAGAGCTTTGCTACTCAAGCACTGACATTGTGTGTTTCTTTGGCAGTCTCTTCCCCAGTCGGTACAGAGGTTGAGGCAGCAGTGTGAACACAGACTTCGTCCTGATTCTAAGGAAAATCTGTCAGCTCTCTGGGGGCTCATCAGGGATAACCAGGAGGAGGTAAGAAGGTAAGTTTTTTTTGTTACCTTCTTACCTCCTCCTGGTTACATGGAGGTAGCTCCATGTGTTTATCTCATGTTATCTGAGTTAGGATTACACGCATTTCATAAGCTTAACCTGCAGTGAATCTGTCAGGGTCATTCTGTTTAGAATTATTGGCACATGAATTGTGTATGAAATAACTGAAAGGAGTTGATTGTGATCCTCGCTAAGGTGTAGTCAAAGGGTTATCCCCGCTTTGTCGGGAGGCTGTGCGCACCTACATAGTCTACAGTTCGCTTTGCCCAAGCTCCTCCGACCTAACTTAACTGTCTTTGTCTAAACAAACTCCCAATGATTGGATGTATAATCGTGGTTATGGTATTTTTGTCCAAACTATCATTGATAATTTTGCAGGAGAGACCGAGGGAGAGAAACAATGCCATCCCTATCCTAGAGAAGGGTCTTTTGAAGACGATGACTATAGAACTATAGAACTCAGCTATAGTTCTCGTCTGCGATGGATTTGGCGACCCTCAGTGGGACTCTAATTATATGACCGATGCATTAAAGAAATGGCTCAAAATGAGACCAATTTGGGAAAAAATACAACAAAAATCTAAAAATAAACTAAAAAGTCCATTGGTTCAAAACTTAACAGAAAAGTAGTTTTAACCTGTCCTGCCATCACACCGACCTCTCCCAGACACCGTCGCCTTATGCTCCGCCTAAATCAGGAAGCATCTCTGTAGTCGTCAAAGACACTCCTCTGCCTCAAGGTGCAACCGCCTTGGAGGAAGAGTCTCAACCTAGCCCTTCTGAGCTTAATGCAGCCACCCCTGTCGTACAGGTCGGCAAATCTTTCACCATTTCCCAGCCCCAAGTATGATGGAATTTGAGCCATCTGTGGTACTCTGCCTCCTTGCAGCAATCCTGGCCGTTTTGTGGATAACGCAACACGCACGTTATGCCCAACTAAATGGCCCGTTGCGTTAAATGATTTCCGTTGCATCCTCCTAAAGATGCTCACAAATGATGTTACTGAAGAATTATTAATCGACAAAATTCCAACTTTGAATTTTAAGGGATATAACACAATCTATGATTGTTGCACGCACGATCATTTGCTCAAGTTTTCTGATGATCTTTTAAAATTCCTAAATGAAAGAACACAGAGTCAACAAGACATCTTGCATGCAGCCAGTGCTAAACAGTGGCGTAATGAGACCCCTAGTGCCTTTGTGATTCGTTTTAGGGAAGAATGGCAGGGCAGTTCGCGTCTACCCATTTCTAACAAATACTCGCAGCTGTTCATCAATACCGTGATGCACCATGCACCGTAATATTGCACAGCTCATTAGAGTCACCACACAGAATTTGCAAACTATGACAATTGCTGCATTTGCAACTAGAGTCAGGGAACTAGAATCAGTTGGTGCATTTGATAATGCTCACAAAAATACCAAACCCATGTTGGCTTTCATCCCTAATGGTCAGCAACACCAGCACCCCTGCCCAGGCAAGAAGCCTGGTAAGTGTTGTTACTGTAACATTCCTGGTCACTGGGAAAAGGAGTGCAGATAGAAACAATGTGAAAAAAATGGTGTGACTAGAAATCTAACTCACACAAACACACAAGGAGAGGCACAGAGCTCTCAAGTTAGCACTCCTCCCCAGTGGCATTTTCAACAACAGCACTAGGGCTGCCCACAGAGTGAAGGAACCCTATGTTGTCCCTTGACGAAGTAGGCCATGTACAGGTACCACCGTATGTTGCTAACCTTCATTAATCAACCCCTGCATATTGTAAACAATATCCTCTTTCTGTGGAGAAGGAGGAGGGTATTCAAACTGTCATTGGCTCACTACTCGAGCAGGGTGTTATTAAACCCCCTACAACACCCCTGTCAACCCAGTAAAGAAACCTAATATCACTATAAAATGCCTTTGGTGTCCTCACCAGGATCACTCAGTCATCATGAACATAATGCAAAATAATGAAATTCTGAGGTTTTAATATAAATGGCCAAACATTTACACACATACAAGTACAATGATAAGTGATTTTGGCATGTCCCACACACTGCTCAGCTAACTTCAGTGAGTGTAAAAAGCAGATAAATGACATAAAATCAAAATACTTTCTGAATGTTCTTATTGTCCTCAACAAGTTATTTGATAAAACAAGTCATTTTGATCATTTATATTCTGTTTTCATAATAATATTATTATTTTGCACATGTCCCTGAAATTGCGGTCCACCCTGTCGTAATGTGGTGAATGCCCCTTTAAGAAATACCTCTGATGTGCTCAGTGACATCCCCGCCCCCATTTTGCCTTTTTCAGTGGAGGTTAAAACACCTGCTACACACACAGTAAGTATTTACATTTATATTTCCTAATTGTCCTCATATTGTGTTTGTAGTTGAATGATGTCAAGCTTAACATGTCCACCCTGTCATAGTGAAATATTAATTAATATAAAAACCTTTCAGAAATTGAAAATATATGTTTTAAACAGAGTACAGTCAGCTTTAACAGTGAATCACTTTGCTAGCTGCAGGTACACCATGTGTTCATTAAATGCTAACTGTAGCCAAAAATGTCCACCCTGTCATTATGTTATAACTGTTGTGATATGTGAAAAAAATGATCAAAATGTGTCAAAAACAATGGACGTGTCCACCCTGTCATGGAAGGCTTGGTGACAGGGTGGACATGTGCATTGTTTTTGACGCATTTTGATCATTTTTTTCACATATCGCAACAGTTATAACACACATATTACACCAGTAGATGCTATACATGAGAGATAAACTTTTTGGCAATGTCTGTATCAGTCCTGTATCAGATACAATGTCTGTATCAGACCATATAAAGGATAATATTGTCCTTATAAATTGTCTATATTTGTCCAATATAATATTGTCCATATAATGGATTTCGTTGACTGTTTGAAAAAAAATACAGCCCTAACAATGTAAATGAATTGGAGTAGGCAAGCCTAGTTTAGCTGGACCACCAATTAAAGGGGGGATACAGCAGTTTGTAAGGGAAAGTTTTGAATTGTTTTGAAATATAATTTTTTTTCCAGGAATGAGTCTAAGTGGAGCTGAGATAGCAAGGAGATATAGGGAATGGCATGATGCTGACCCAGAGAGAAGAAAGTACCTTGAGAAAGAGAGGGAAAAATGGAAAATTGATACACAGACTGGAAAAAACTGTAAGAGCTGGCCGCTTTACGCAAGTTTTGCGCCACATTAATGATCTAGTGATACCCATTAGCCCAAATGTCCCTGATGTCTCATCTATATTATTGGCCAATTCACATAACCATGACCATTTTACTGTTGTTGACCTCTGCAGTGCCTTTTTCAGTATCCCTGTCAGTGAGCAGATGCAGCCAATCTTTGCCTTTACGTTCAAACAACATCAATACACCTGGACACGCCTACCTCAAGGGTTCATCGATTCACCGGCTGTGTTCTCATCCATGGTGCATTCCTCATTGTCGTCACTCGTCCTGCCAGAGGGCTGTTCTCTCCTGCAATATGCAGACGACATTCTGCTTTTGGGGAAAGACGCAGATTGCTGTAGAAGAGGCTCCCTTTTCCTCCTCACATACCTGGCCCAGTGTGGTTTCAAGGCCTCGCTCTCTAAACTCCAATTCTTTCCAGTTCGCCAAAAACAAAGAAAGTATGCTCAGTTTTCTAGGACTTCTAATTACTGCCACCAGTACGTACCTGACTGCTCACATCACAACAAGGTGTTGCGCCAAGACATGCCTAATGATATTGAATGGACTAAGGAAATGATTAACTTTTGTGGCAAACAATCTTTGAGCTCTGTACCTGACTACAACGCTCCGTTTCATCTCTATGTCACAGAGGACATGGGCACAGCCGCGGGAGTCTTGGCCCAGGAGCACGGCGGTGGTTATCATCCAGTACCTACCTTTCTAAATCTCTCGACCCTGTGTCCCAAGGTATGCCCGCATGTTTGCGTTCAGTTGCTGCCTCTGCTCTACTGGTCTCAGATGCTGAAGGAGATGTCCTATCGCACCCACTCACACTGCATGCACTGCATCAGGTAGTCACCATTCTTAATAACATTCAGACATAGCATATGAGTGCACGATGTCGCTCAGGTTACGAAGCCATCCTCTGTGCCACACAGAATCTTGCTATTAAACCAGTAACAGCCCAAAATAGCCCTGGTGTTCTGCTCCATCGTCTCGTTCACTCCTGTTCAGAGGAACGGGCCACCGATGGCTGTTGGGAGCATGACTGCCTTACTGAGATTTCAGAATCCTCGTCTCTGCGCACAGATCTTTCGCAACACCCATTGGAGGGCGGTGTCCACATATTTGTAGATGGCTCATGTTCTAAACCCAATGACAATAACACTTTATGTGGTTATGCATTCTGCTCTTTGCCTAATGTTGTACACAAAGCTCAAGCTGCTGAACTTGGCGCTCTGACAAGGGCATGCTCTTTGGTTAAAGATCAAGTGGTAACTATTTATAATGACTCGTGAAATGTCGCCGGTGTAGCTCACGATTTTGGTAAGATTTGGCCGGCACGCCGCTTTAAGGCTGCTGATGGTATGTCCATTTCACACGCCATGCTGTTTTCTGACCTTTTAGAGGCCTCAGTGTTACTTAAACGTCTAGCTATTGTTAAGGTCAAGGGTCACGACCCAGGAGATTCTGAAATGGCAACTCGGTAACTCCCTAGCCGATGAAGTAGCTAAATGGGCAGCCAAAGAGGGCACGCACTCGCATTTTGTGCACAATACAGCCAATACAGTTTTCTGTGTTTACCCACATTTTGACTCCATTAGATTTCTTTTTACAAACACAGGCTACCAAACCGGATCTTTCTTTTCGGTCATCTGAGAACTGCTCGCCTTCAGATGAGGACAGACTCATTCGTTCCCCTCAAGGCCACATTGCTTTGCTCTCTCTGTCTTGCTCTCGTGCAGCATTTTCATGGCATTTCACATGTCGCACGAAGGGGGGTGATTACAGATTGACTTCACACACATGCCATCTGTAAGAAATCAAAAATATCTACGGGTTATTGTTGATAAGTCCTCAAAATGGGGTGAATCCTTCCCCTGATCAAAAGGGAATGCGAGAACTGTTGTTAAAATCTTGGCAAAGGAAATCATGCCTGGGTATGGTATCCCACAATCGATAACAGTACATCTTTCACATCCAGAGTGTCTCAGAAACTCTGTAAATATCTCAACACTGACTGGAACTTTCACATTCTCTACCATCCTCAGGAATAGTACAAAGAAAGAATAGAACCGTAAAATTCATGATACATTAATAAATTAAATACGGACTCACCAAAGCGTTATTACAAACAAACGTCCGAAACTGGGTGGATCTCCTGCGCTCAGTTCTTTGCGAGATTCGCGTGACACCGCATCCAAAATCACAACTATCTCCCTTTCAGATAATTATGGGCCAGCCATTTCCAACCACTTGGACTAAAGGTAATCCTGGTGTTTCCTTTTCAGGCAACCTGGAGGTGATCGTAGGTGATTACACTCAAGCAGTGATTGAGAAATTGAACAGTGTGCATGGTAATGTCTCTGCCTCTCTCCTTCTACCAACACATAAGCTGACTCACCCTTTTCTCCCAGGTGATGCTGTATTTGTAAAAAATCTCAATCCCAGGAAAGTGGGGGAAGCAGCCTTTGGCCCTCCCACCTAGAGTGGTAGCTGTCCCATGCACCGCCGTACTCACTGCCTCGCAACCCCAGTGGATCCACGACAGCAGGTTGAAACGGTGCCCTGTTCCAGTGACATTTAAGACAGGAGAACATCCGCAATAAAGCAGCCCTTAGGGGGCCTCATCTCTCATCTCATCTCACCTTTTCACATACACATATAGCAAACTTATTAGTATTAGCTTTGACTGATAATCTGACAAGAACCAGAAAAGCTAACGTTCCTAGACGCTGGATTTGTAGACTCTTTATTCGTTCCATGTTGTAATCCTGGTAAAGTAACCCAGCCTTTGCTTAAGAAAATAAGTAATTCAGCAAACTCGTTCATTGTACTCTTAGTAGGGGCCTTATGCTCCTGTTATGCTCCAGTCTTACACCTCAGCAGCAGTGTGGTGGAAATTTGTCTTGCGCCTTTTCTTTAGAAATCCCTCGCAATTTATCTGACGTTCATAATGCATTGTGTTGGACCTGCCATCGTTGGTACGCAGTGGTTGTTGTTTCCCTTAGACAGTAATCCTGCAGTGGAGGTCAACAAGAACAGCTCTTCCTGTCTCATTCCCACCCCCCCATCGTCTGGCTGCTACAGCTGACTACTGCTTTTCGCTCAGGTCATAACATGACATAACAAGTGCCTGGCTGTAACTTCGGCCTGAATGCATGTCATGGTCTCCCTGGGGGAAATTGCACCCCTCTCCCTGAAGTGTTATTGGACAATTCTCAGGTATTCGTTGTCCCCGAAAGGCTGGGGCGACGCATATCCGCGTAGAAACCAGTTAATCCTGGGCAACTCTGAGTGCAAAACTCAGTGGACATGATAGCCCCGGGGGCTCAGACCCATCCTGCTTTATTAATGATAAGTGTTTTCCTCCTTCGGCGCTTCGGGCTTCTCACACGATTTAATAAATGTCCCTTAAGTTTTATGCCCTCAACCAATACCGTCTTGTGGGTATGCGGCAATAAGGCCTATACCTCATGTCTATACCTCACCACTGGAACTGGACTAGGTGCTGTTATCCTTCCTTTATTGTCTCTAGTGTTTCTGTTCATACACGCAGCCCATGGCACACCACTAACCCTTGTTCTCCTTTTTCTCAGCACCGCCTTAAGCGCAGCGTCCCCTTACACTTTATACCCTGGATATACCCTAGGCGACCCCTGGACTACTCCAGGGGCTAACATTGGCTGGTCACTATTCCTCGGCAGAGGAACCACAGTAGCCTTGAATAAAATAAACGGCCTAACTTATATGCTGTTATCTCTAGCCAATGACACTGATCAGGCTCTGAAACTAATCAATGAGGAACTGAAGGCTATTAGAGACGTTGTTGTTCAGAATAGGCTTGTATTAGATCTCCAAACTGCAGAGCGTATCACAATGTCACCGATATCATTCACCATGTGAGAGAAGCTATAGTCACTCCACCGCCGTCTGGTGATTCATGGTTTGCATGGTTCTCCTCTTTTTGTGGCAGTTGGGCCTGCTGGATTTTGCATTCCGTTATACCAATTGTGATAGTCATTTTGACATTTTTGTTGTCACCGTGTATCTTTCAGTGTATTTCTGCTTGTCTTAGGCGATCCAGTTCCATTTGACGTGATGAAATAGGTCTTGCTTATTGCTGGGCATGACTACCCTCTGACCTCTAGGATACGTGACCTTAAAAGATGACTGTCGTTTGCGGTTGGGGCTGTGGGATGGCCCAGTGATCAGTGAGACTGTTTTATGAGACCGTTTGCTCCTTAGGAGCATGGACAGATACCATAGGGACCTACGAGGGCAATAATATTTTATGAATATATGTCGGCACGCTCTGTGCTGACCTCGCGATATCTTTTGTCCTCTTTCTGTTTTATTTTAATAAACATGCTTAGAGTACGTACACTCTGTGAAACATGTCAACCGCCATTTCTGTTCTCTGCTGACTCCTTTATCTCACGCCTTTGTTTCTGCAGATATTGCATATAGATAACTATAAATATTCCATGTCTGCTTCAGTAAACTTTGAAGAGCTTTGCTACTCAAACACTGATTTGTATGTTTCTTTGGCACTCTCTTCCCTGGCCGGCACAGAGGTTGTGGCAGCAGCGCAAACACAGACTTCTTCCTGATTCTAAGTGAACCGTGGAAAATCTATCAGGAGGGCCATGTTAACTGAATCATCATCAGACCTGTTGGCTCTGTATGCAATTTGCAGGGGGTCCAGGAGAGGGTTTGTGATGAATTTGAGGTGGGACAGCATGAGGTGCTCAAATGACTTCATTACCACAGATGTCAGCGCAACAGGTCTGTAGTCCTGTGATTCTGGGTTGTTTGCAGACAGGGATGATGGTGGAAGTCTTGAAGCAGGCTGGCACATGGGATATCTCCAGTGAGGTGTTAAAGATGTCTGTAAACACTGGAGACAGCTGATCAGCACAGTAGTTCAGGGTGAATGGAGACACAGAGTCCGGCTCCTTTGCATGGGTTCTGTCTCTTGAAGACTCTGTTAACATCTCGTTCTCTTTAGGAGAGTCGTTTTTGTGGTGGGGGAGGAGGGGCAGGGGGCCGTTGAGGTGCACATCTGTGGAGAGGCCATCGTTGGTACGCAGTGGTTGTTGTTTCCCTTAGACAGTAATCCTGCAGTGGAGGTCAACAAGAACAGCTCTTCCTGTCTCATTCCCACCCCCCCATCGTCTGGCTGCTACAGCTGACTACTGCTTTTCGCTCAGTTTGTTACACAGTGAACGCAGGTTGGAGAGAAATATTCCCGGTAACGATGTGCGATATCCGCTTCGGTGGAGGCGCACAAGCGCACCTGCACGTTCCCCCATCCTCCGGTGTTTCACTGCATGTGCACAGGTCAGGGCCTCTTCGACCAGAATGTCCAGTAAATCTGTGGATGTGTAGAAGAAGGTGGGAAATAAATCCATATGGACTTCAGTTCCTCATTGATTAGTTGATGAGCTCTTCTCTGATGAATGAGCTCCTGGGATCATCACAAAAAACTGTTTTAACAAAGAAAACAAGACAAAACAAAGCGACCCAACACACCAAGGCAGCCATCTGCGGCGACATCATAGCTCATATCCAACCTCTCACCAAGGATGTATTCTACAGGCTGAAAAAGGATTGTTTAATTGAACAAAACTGTGCTTGATTTTCTTACACAAGTCTGAACAATTGGTTTCAGGAGAAACTAGCTCCTCAACATATGCATTTGGGGGGAGAGTCCTGTAGTCAGCAATGACTTTGGGCTTGAAATATGTAGGCCATTTTTCCAGGCATTTTCCAGACATCTCATCTCCAAACATCTTGGAGAAATCCTGGTCAATCTTTAAAGACCAACACACAGAATTCTCACATATTTCAATATATAGATTGCTTTTAGGTACACATTAGACAGGTGTGCCTAATGTGTACCTAAAAGCAATTTAGAAGGATCAAAAATCTAATGTTTTCTCACCAATCTAGGCACATCTTAGAAATAATCAAAGACATCCACGATTGAAAGTGAAGCATCCTCATCATGAACCAGCTTCTAACTACGCTCAAAGGTTGCTCTCATTTGTCCTTTGACCATGGCTTTATCAGCTGAGTGAATAATTGTAGATAATGTAGATAATTGTAGATAATGCATTCTTCACCGAAGAGCTTTTCAATGGCTCTTTTGGCTATGCAGATGAATAAGCCGAGAATGGCACTGGGAGAAAACTGATGTGTTTCATTGTACTGTCTTCATCCTCCATGCAAGATAGCCTGTGTTACACTGAGGGCCATAGTAGTGTTCCTGTATCACACCGTAAAACACACACTTGTTAAATATTAATGATTCAGAACCCAAGTTACCTACAAATAATATCAATTTATACACACATTTTGCAAAAACATGACAAGACAAAATAGAAAAAAGACTGAAAACTGTTAGAAAATCTATTCTGCACTAATGATTGAGAAAGAATTAATAAAAACTCAAATATCCATTTTTTTGAGTATGGATCTTGTAAATATAGAAAAAGTGTCATGATTCCCAATGCATAATTAGTTTGTACACTTGATGGTGGAATAACCTTTAAAAAACGTTATAAGCATTACAAGCAATTGTCAGTGCTTGAATCCATAATCATTTTAGACAGGTTTAGGTTTTAAATAATATTTAAGGGCAGATTTTTATGAATTCTTGCCCATGTGAGTCTATCATATCTTCCACCAGACTGTTAACCATCAGTTTCCATTTTGTATCTGTTTTATCATATTCCATGAAGATTTCTTCACTCTGTGGATAAGCCTTCAGAACAGTAGCAACCATCTGCTGGGATAGTACAGCATAGTAACATGGAGTCAGAAAAACAGTTTTTTGACCCTGCTAAAGAAAGAAAACACAACTTCTAAAACCACCTAAAACCAAGGTAATTTCAGGAGAACAAAATCAATATTTGCCATAGTTTAATTTATTTAAGCATGTCAATATATATACACAAAGTTTACCTGTCTTGCTTAATCTTGCTCCATCAACCCTGTTGGACTCCTTTTCCTTCTCACTGATTCCAGGATATCTGTAGAAGCTGATGAATTTGATGAAACTGGGGACAGTGGATTGGTGGGCACTACTGAAGATGATGATTCATCAGTGACCAGCTGAACATGCAAATCTACAATACATCATAAAATAAAAGGACAGCTTGCATTATTTTTTCTTTTCAATCAGATGATAATCAATACATTAGTAAATGAGAACAGATAAGTTTAAATGCACTGTTTTTGAAATGATTTCAAAATGATCATGACATTCTGCCAAACATTTACTGTAGGCTTCTTGGTGGCTAATGCCTGCTAGTTATATCTCCTCAAAATCCCTGTTTTCCTTAATATTTTTACTAGTACAGTAAATCAGGATACCTGATTTTGCAAACTAATCAAAGATATGTCCATCTATTTCTGTTGCGGGCTCATCAGTTAATTAGATCTGTCCCTCAGTCATTCAGGCTGCACACTAAAGCAGAGATAACTTCTCTTGAACTAAATCCCAACTTTCTTGAGGAAATCTGTGAAATATCTTGAAATAAACAATCATATTCCGTACTAATTTGTCTTCAACACGTGGAAAATATCACTGAATACTATTTCATGCACATGCATACATTCGTTGGTTAGAAAAACCGCTTTTCAGTGCATATTCAATGAATAATGACTTTCTAAAGATTGTTTTGCACAACTTTAATCTTTTAACACTTATAAGTCCAATTATACTTTTTAATGTAAAAATCATATTTCGTATTACTTTTTATCATAAACATGTGAAAAATCATTGAATACCATTTCATGTACGTGCATACTTTCGTTTGTTAGAAAAAAACGCTTTTCCGTGCTCCTATCGCCTTGAAACACTCTAGCGTTTTCAGAGAGCGAAGCGCACAAGTATGTTACTACGTTAGAGGTATAATAAGAAAACAGTGTATCAGTGCAAATTTCATGAATGCTGACGTTCTAAAGATTGGTTTGCAGGATTTTAATCTTTTAACACTTCATTATCCAATTGCACATTGTAATGTTAAAATTTAATGTTTTAAAGTAGCATTCAGTGAAATTTTTCACGTTTATCCTAAAAAAAGTAGTACGATATATGATTATATATCGTACTACTTTTTTTAGGATAAACGTGAAAAATTTCACTGAATGCTACTTTATGCTCCTGCATATTGCGTTAGTAAGTACTAACAATAGCGTGTGTTTTGCTGTCTGAAGAGGTATAAAAAAGAAAACAGTGTATCAGTGAAAATTTCACGAATAATGACTATCTCAAGATTGGTTTGCAGGACATTTGGTTTTTAACACTTTATTATAAAATTATACATTTCAATATAAACAATATTGGTTCGTACTAATTTTTATCAAAAACGTGAAAAATGTAACCGAATAGTACTTTATGCTGCTGCATATTGCGTTGGCTAGAAAAACCGCTTTCCTGTGCTCCTATCACCTTGAAACTCTCTAAACGGCGTTTTCAGAGAGCAAGGCAAACGCTATTGTTAGTACTTAGAGGACTAACAAGAAAACAGTGTATCAGTGCAAATTTCATGAATACTGACTATATGAAGATTGTTTTGCAGGATTTTAGTTTTTTAACACTTTATTCTAAAATTATGCATTTGAATGTAAACAATCTTAGTTAGTACTACTTATGATCAAAACCAAGAGAAAAATGTCATTGGAAGTCATTTTAATGTAAACAATCCTAGTTCGTACTAATTTTTATCAAAAACGTGAAAAATGTAACCCAATAGTACTTTATGCTGCTGCATATTGCGTTGGTTAGAAAAACCGCTTTCCTGTGCTCCTATCACCTTGAAACTCTCTAAACGGCGTTTTCAGAGAGCAAGGCAAACGCAATTGTTAGTACTTAGAGGACTAACAAGAAAACAGTGTGTCAGTGCAAATTTCATGAATACTGACTATATAAAGATTGTTTTGCAGGATTTTAGTTTTTTAACACTTTATTCTAAAATTATACATTTGAATGTAAACAATCTTAGTTAGTACTACTTATGATCAAAACCAATAGAAAAATGTCTTTGGAAGTCATTTTAATGTAAACAATCCTAGTTCGTACTTCATTTTATCAAAAACATGTGAAAAATGTCACTGAATAGTACTTTATGCTCCTGCATATTGCGTTGGTTAGAAAAACCGCTTTCCTGTGCTCCTATCACCTTGAAACTCTCTAAACGGCGTTTCCAGAGAGCAAGGCGCACACTATTGTTAGTATTTAGAGGTCTAAAAAGAAAACAGTGTATCAGTGCAAATTTAATGAATACTGACTATATAAATATTGTTTTTCAGGATTTTAGTTTTTTAACACTCATTCATAAAATTATACATTTGAATATAAACAATCTTGGTTCGTACTACTTTT